>NW_027176372.1:23729629-23892602 GCF_023349555.1 Cebidichthys violaceus
TGTGGACACAGCAGGCTGCAAGCTCCACTTATGAAGAGAGAAGCCAACGTCTTAATCTTACATTCGCTCTAATGCTACAAACAAATTTCCCGCTGTGGATGAATAAAGTATCTATCTATCTATCTATCTATCTCTCTCTCTCTCTCTCTCTCTCTCTCTCTCTCCCCTCTGGTTGTATAGAAGTCTAGTCTAAAATGACTCTACTTCTCTCTTGATTTATTCCCTCAGTAAACATTGTAAACATGAGTTTATGGTCTCAATCTCTAGTTTACAGTCTTCTTCAATACAGCATGATGTTCATTTAGTACATGATGGTCCATGTAGAGTCAAACACACCATAAAGCAGAGGATGATGAAGTGTCTATGAGACGATAGTAACCTCTTCATCACTCACACAGAGGTGAAGCTGTTCTGACGTTTAGTCTGCATGTGTTGTCTTGTAGATTTAGTGTATTAAGTGAATAATGAGGACTTTAACTGCATACGTCTCATCTCTCCATCTGTCTTGTTTGTCTCCATTTGTTTCACTCGAGTAAAGACTTTTCTAGAAAACACAACAACAACAACAACAAAAAAAGCCATTATCTAAAAATACTGAAAAACTTTTTGGTTGCATAGCAACAAGGAAGACGAAATATCCCCGGCACGGTTTCGGCTCCTTCTGCTGCTCGACATGGAGAGAAGCCTGGCGTCTGATCGCAGCCTGAGGCGGCCATGACACCTCCAGAAGGTGTCGAAAGGCACACCGCGCCGCCGTGACATATGCAGCCGTTAAAGCTGAAGTCTTCTGTTTAATTACACATATTCAATTTGGTCGCAGAGCTCTGAATGCTGCCAAAGAGCGGAAGTGGTACGCCGCCCGACTTCTCTTTTCATTCATATTCAAATTTAAGTCTAAGTTTCCCTCACTGGTGCACCGTTCTTCTCTCCTGCTTGGTTAATACTCCGTTTACTCCAAAACAAACCGGTGCTGCTGCTTGTGTTTAAGAAGAGCTGGCTGACTTCTGTTGAATAAAGTGAACACACTCCACACTCACTAAAGAGTGAGGATCACATCTGCATTTAATGGTGTTTTGGTGACTTGAGGGGCTGCAGAAAGAAGCTGCAAACACAAAAGATGAGTGGATAAGTGGAACTTGTTAGTCAACAGTCGCCCACACACACATCCAGGAGACACAGAGCAACTTCAGCATCATCTAGGCTTGTTTTTATTGTCCGCCCAACAGACCTAACTTCATATTCACTCTCCCTTAACTTTGTTTTTGCTCTCCCAACCTCCCGAGGGGAATATCTGGCTCCTTAGCGGCTGAATGTTCCACTCTGTTCACCAGCGAGTCGCTAACCTCTGTATCTGGAAACAACGTTGACGGGAGCAAAACAACGAGCCGAAAGACGGCGAAACTGTAGAGATCTCATACATGTAGTCATTTGATCCATTTATAACACAAACATATTGATTACATCAGCTGTAAATAAATGTATTTATATGAAAATGCCGTGCATTATTACTCATAATGAGGGGATGTCACTCAGAGGCCCATCAGAGTTCCCTCGGTGCTTCATTCATCGTTAACACAAAGCTCCCCCCGTCCTCACCGTGTCCTCAGATAACTTGTTTGAGGGAGCGTCTCCGCAGCGTCCCTTCTGCTCAGGAAAATGAAAAATAAATCCCCGACCGTCCGTCTGCTTTGTTGTGCCTTACAAGCGGAGCAGGGCTGAATGGAGTGTTTGTGGCGTGGAAGTGCTTCCTTTACGTACTTATTTATTTATATGTGTAATAAGCGCGTTAGCAACGGTGTCACAGACAACCGCCGGGGCTTAAGAGGGCCGATATCAGAGGTTTGTTGATTCGGCTGCTGGAGCAACTTGATTGGAATTTCTTCCCCGTTTTAGTTCCAGCCACACTGACGTCAGTAACTACAGCGCAGACATGAAAACCATGTTCTAACTTCATCTGTTCATCTTTAAATCTGTCCACATAACTATCATTTATGCATCTATTTACAAATCCATGCATCGATCCATCTTTCTGTCCTCCCTCTTCTGAGAGAGTGACTTCTTTCTCTTTAAGGTTATATTTGTGTTACTTGTGCGCCATTTGTCTTTACCTCCGTCTCTTCCTCTTTTACACTTTCTGCAGATTCTACATTTTTCTCACGCAGAGCAACTTAAAATAGGCGAGGACGTAAAAAATCAGCTTCAACGGTGGATTAATAGTCTGTGAGTCACAACGTCTCTCTGACGTCCTCTCTGTCAACATCATCCAGTGTCTGCAGTACGCCTGTTGTAACGATGTATTGACCACTATAAACTAGAGCTTGGCCGTTGTTTGGACAGGGAAGAAGAATGGCATGGAATAAAATAAACAATCTCTCCTTTGTTCTGCTGCATTGATTTTGATATTTAGTCTTTTAAGCTGCACGTCGTGAATGTGACGGTGTATTTATGGAGGCCTCTTTTAGGGGATCCTCGTCAATGTTTGTTCATTTTATGTGTTAAACTGTATCTATAAACTGCCTGATATCGACATCATAAAACAAAGAGGCTTCACACCAGATGTGAAGACTGAAATACAGCAGTGATATATCGTCACAGTGCAGGTACTCTGTCTTTACACGGCAGCGTTGGCGGTTCATCGAGATGAAGATGCCATCTGAATGAGCGTCACGCACGGCCGAACAAAGACACATTTTTGCAATTTCACAGGAGCTTCTTCTTTCCAAATTGATTCAGAGCGAGAGCAGCCGCCGCAGATGAGCTTCAGACTCAAAGGTTTACACCATGACGGGCCGGAGGAGGGAGCGCCTGGGTGTCAGAGTCACAGTGGTGACCGCAGCAAGTACAAGAGAAGGGAAAGGTCAACGCCGAGCTTCGGTGGAAATGTGTTTTTCTTTTCAGCACCGTAGTGGGAAAAGTGCTTTGTGCTCGTCTCTCGTCTCAGCCCCCCCTCCGGGCCTCATTGTCGATCGGACCCGTTTTGTGTGACATTCATCTGAAGAGAAAAAGAAGGGCTTTAATCTCCCACAGGGACGAGGTTATTGGCTCCTGGTGGACGGTGCGATACGTGATATTCCTGAATAGCTCATGCAGCCTTTACAAAAAGGTCAGTCGTCTCAACCGCTCTGCTTCAACAACGACCGCAGGACGTCCGGCGGGTCTCACTCACCGCTTCATGACGGACACACGTCCTCGACCCCATCCCGCTCTGTGCAAACTACTGTCATGACAACAAGCACTGTACAGGAATTATATCAAATAATGAGACTCAAACACACATCGGTCTCTACTCACTGAAACAGTCAGTGGAGGAGTTGTCCTCTGTTAACACTGAAAGGTATCAAACGTCTGGAGAGGTCGACAAAGTCTTTGATAACTTTGACGAGATGTTTTCTGATACAAATATGATTTTCATCAGTTTTAGACTGTTTTAGTCGAGCTGAGGTCTTAATATTTGGCGGCTTTGGCTTCATTTTATAATCTCAACACACAAACGATCGTTTTACTCGGTTTTCAGTCACACACGAATATAAAGACACACAAAGATAACGAGCTGTGTTGTAGCTCATCTGACCAAACTCTTAAAGTCTACATAGTGTGTGTTGTTGTAAATGTGTGTGTGTGTTTGTGTGTTGGTTGTATTCAGGCGGAGGAGACTTCTGTTAAAGCGTGTAATCCACGGTATTAATCGCCTTTGTCTCCACGGACACCCAGAGGGGCTGCTGGGAGGATTAGCGGTCACACATGGCAGTGTGTTAGCGGTGGTGATTGTGCTCTTGTATCTCTTTAATTAACAAATTAAAACACAAAGTCTTATTGTCCAGTAGACAGCAAGTATAATACATGGCAGCTGTCAATTACTTTCACCAAATCCTATTTTATCTTTGTGGGGTTGCAAATAACGATCGTTTGTGTCACTGATCAAACAAAAGTTAATAAATCTGTTAATTGTTTAGTCTAAAGAAATACTACAAATACAGGAAATACTAAACAATTTCCCCAAAAATGACATCTTCAGTATGCTTCTTTTGTCCGACCAAAATATGTTCAAATTACAAAATCTGTTCCATTTACAAAACCATCACATCTGTAACGTTGGAACTCGAGAATGATCGACACGTTTGCTGTAAAAAAGACTTTTTGCACAATTATAATAATCGTCAATTGAGTTTCTGTCATTCGACTTATCGACTCATCTACTAGATGTTTCATAGCGTCTGAGACTTTAAACGTTCATGATCATAAAAATGACTGAGGAGGAGTGAGATGAGGTAACGCAGTGTATTTAGTCACATGTCAGTCTAAACTGTCTGGAACTTACAAAGACGTTTCTGTGGAAGTTTAGATTCTTTGAAACAAAGTGGAAACTGGCTCCCAGTGGAATCACTCACAACCTAAATGAATAAATAACGTAATCAGAATTTGATTTACTTGGGTTCAAAGTGTTTTGTTTGTCTTGAATTGTATCCTCAAAGACAGCAGCCTCTCATTAAAGCAATGTAGACGTTACTTGATGCTACTTCTAGAGAGTTCTTTCTCTTCATTCATCTCTGCAGAAAGCAGAAGAACCAGAGGAGCAAACAGCAGCTGTAAATAAATAATACACGCCTTTGCTTTGATCGGCAAAACTCAAATCGATGCCGTCGTCTCACTGCAGGTGTCATTCCTCCTCTGTGTTTGAACCAACCACAGGAAAATCATATTTCATGAGTACATAGAAAATAATGTCGTTATCTGGCAGATAGGAGGAAAGCAAAGCAGAACTAATGTCATCAGTTAGGGGTGAAGTGCATTCTGGGCCGATCGTATGAAGCTATTTGTTTGTGTGTTATGTGAAGACACGTCCATGCTAATGCTCAGAGGAGGTTACATGGACTGGATCGACCAAAACCTGTTCAATAAACATGTGAGCTGAGCCCATGTTCTGTTAAGAAGACCCGGTTCACAACCGCACCAGCTTCAAAGCGACGCCACAAACCAGAGACTCAACTGTAGCTTTAATTGCACAACGTATGAAGCCACCGTGGTGAGAATAAGGTTCTGGTCCAGGTGTTCTTGGAAGCTCCTTCCTCTGCTGTTTTGAAACCCGGCAGTCAAACGGAGACGGAGGCCGGCTGGATTCCTCTGAGCAGCGACTCCCTTCTCGTGAGAACCGATGAAAGATTCATCTCTCCAGGTTCTGCTTCATCTCGAGCTCCGTGCGGAGCGTCATTAAATCAGCTATAAAATCCTCCGCTTCCATTCGGTTCAGGGCTCAGAGGAGCTCAGAGGAGCTCGGCCTCCGCTACGCGTTCACATCTGTTGGTGAACGTTTGTATGAGCGCTGTTGCAGCGCAGACCTCTGACACTGCGATAGCGTCATCACAACAAACAACAGGTGAGGGCGGGGTTAAAGGCCTCAGCGTCCCGACAAACACAGTTAATGTGCCTTTAAAATGACGAGTGGCAGCAGAGCGGGGGGGGGGGGGTTAACGTGGGTGGAAAGGAGCAGCAGTGAGCTTCTCCTTCGTGGAGGATTAGACGCCTCTCACTAGAAACAGAGGTTGGATCCGGTCCAGCCCTCTCGCCTCGGTGCTTCTCTCTCTCTCTCTCTCTCTCTCTCTCTCTCTCTCTCTCTCTCTCTCTCTCTCTCTCTCTCTCTCTCTCTCTCGTGGTTTCCTCCTCTCTCATCCTCTGTGTTTGATCTTCCTCTGTCCTTTCTTTCTCCCTCCCGTCTCGTAGATCCCTCCATCCTGCACTTCTTTTATTCCTCGTGATCACAGCGGGGACGAGCTCATTTACTTTTATTACATCTTCAGACGTTGGGGGTTTTGCTGGTGCACATATTTCTCCTACGGCCTCTTCGGTGGAGTTAAACCTGTCGATTTGTTTCTGTGGTAATCAATCTGACGTTCGTTCGTTTGTTCGTTCTCAGACTGTAGCCGCCTTACCTTTGCTCTCTCGCTCCGAGGAGGTTGACTAGAGACGTTTTGGGTTTGCAAAAACTAATTTGCGTCGACGAACATGTTCAGTATAAGCGTTAAATATTGAAGATTAAAAGCTGACTAGAAGCCATCCTCTCCGCCCTGCTCTTCTTACCGAGGTCTATGAACGTCACATGACAGGAGCATTAGAACAAAACTTCACAGTCTTTCTATTTTCTATTTTCTGACATTCTGACGATAAAGTAATCAACACTTGCAATATGTATTTAATTCAGAGTGAGACAGGGTTCAGCAATTAATGAAATCGTACCAGAATACTTGTTCCACTGGATCTTCATTCCCCTGAAGTGCTGACAGTAATTTGCTATGGATCGGTCTCTCTGTGTTTCAATCGTCCTCTTTATACCTTCTTCCTTAACGTCTGCCTTTCAGTGAGGTCGGACCTGAAGCAGCGCTTCTCATACGTTGACACATATTACTTCACTGTCTGGGCCTGAAGGCCTACTGTTGTACAGATCTTGTTTACCGTCGTTACAGTTTGCATCCTGTGGGGACAGCACCTTCAGAACACCTTCCCTACAAGGAAGCGTCTCTGTAACGCAGACAAAAGGGCCATCGAGACGAGACGAAACGAGACGAAGCGGTAGCTGGGCTTTGTTGTCCTCTAAAAGCTCGGGTCGGTTCGCGGCTCGACAGTGACGGACTGCTGGAGGAACTAACCCAGAAGACTGTGACTGCAGGTTGACCTACAGTATAAAGTTGGATTTGTGTTTTTACGAACTCGGTGCGAAAATGCCGGCAGGAAAAAAGGTGCATCACAACCTTCAACCTGCTTACTGTAACAACTATCAAACTGCCCTTGAGCAAGGCACCTGAGCTGCACCTGTAACAACCAGTCTGTGGGTGAACCGGACAGGTCGAGCGTTGAATCACACGAGTGTGAAGAAGACTCTAAATGCCTCTCAGTCAAATGATCCTGCATCAATACATGTTTAAATAAAGGCAATGAGACGCTTTAAAAAGACGAGCTCATCCTAAACAGCCGTAATAACGAGGTGAAGCATGAGCCCGGAGTATCAGTATCATGTGACCAGAACCACGTCAGCTGCTCGTTCTCATCTGGAAGTTTGGATTAAGATTATTAATTTGCAGGATCAGTTTCACGACTATCTGAAACATCTTTTACATCCAGAATCCCATATTCTGAAACTAGAGTTTCACTGTTAGCTCCGCTGAGATCCAGAAGAAACCAGAATGTCAACGACTCCAACGGGATCCTGACGTGATGTCAGGCCAGAAATAAATAAAGTGAGAGTTCTGTCAGACTCGGCCCGGTCTAAACCCAGAGGGGAGCGATGGGGATGAAGGGGCACCGCGCTGTCAGAGTGGGGCTCTGAACTTCCTGACACCATCTTGTCAATGATGACAACTTGCAGCTTCAGCTCGACAGCAATAATTTCCCACATTAACCGTATTCGGCACTTTCCCCGCTGTCGACTGAGGAAAGTTTCCGTAACGAGTCCGACAAACTAAACAGGAAGGAGAATCCGTCTGTCTGTCTGTAAGACTTTCTGCACAACCGATCACTGCATGGACGTCACACTTCACAGCTGTAATGCTGAAGGAAGGAGTGAGACCAACAGAACATATGTATCAGTAGTGCGTCGTCTACTCACCGTGCGGCTGAAACTAACGTTACTTTTATTATCGATTAATCTGACGATTACTTTCTTGATTAATCGATTAGTGGTTTGGTCTAAGAAATGTCCATCAGTGTCTCCCAAAGCCCAAGATGACGTCCTCAAATGTCTGCTTTTGTCCACAACTCAAAGACAGATCTACGGGACATATTTATCAGTAATATCCTCATCAAACGTTCCTTCCATCGACTGAAGCTTGGCTAGTGTAGGAAACGAGGAGGCGGTGTGGGAGAGCAGTCCTTGAGAAAGACTGAACGGACTCTTCACTGAAACATGACCGTGAATCAGGTAGTAAAACAAAGACATAAGCTTCATCGAGGTGGCCGTTGTTTACCAAAGTCTGCTTCCTTTTCAAGCTGATACTCCATGAGACTGGTGTCAGTCACACTGGTTACAGTTCTTACACAATGTGTGGGTGGATAAAATATGATAAATGCATACAATGCAGTTATGGATGCATAAAGAAAACAGCAGGTCGTTTTATGTCGTGTGTGTTCTCTCTGTGTCGTTACAGATCTGATTGTCAAACTGACAAAGGACAAGTTCGGAGCCATTCAGACGGAATACCAAAAGGTAACCGTGTGTGTGTGTGTGTGTGTGTGTGTGTGTGTGTGTGTGTGTGTGTGTGTGTGAGAGAAAATGATTGTTTTGCTTTATGCTTTTATTTTATGTTATTGCAATATGTTTTTTTCTGATTGGAAGCAGCAGTTATATATATATATATATATATATATATATATATATATATATATATATATTACATGTCCTCTGAGACACTAGTGCATCTCGTCTCCGGTGTTAAAGCCGTTACGTCTTCTTCACAGCCTGTGGATGTAAAGAGACTTTAGATTTCAGCAGAAACGACCTTGATGAGACCCTGAGATCAAAAGGTTCTCTCTGCACCTTCCTCTCTCGTATGGAGAACGTTCTGTCTGTGTGCAGCGCTTCGTTATAAGCGTGTCAGAATCCTCTGAGTTCTCTTTGTGTTCGTCGTTCTGTTTCATCCACCTGTTTTTGTTCCGTGGCTTTGCTCTTTCTTTGACGCTGCGTTGCCTTTGTCTTCTGCATGCACCTCTTCATCTGATCTGATCTGATCTCCCTCAGCCAGAGAACATAGTGCTGACCCTTCAGGTAACGTCTGCACACTGGACTTCACAGTGAACCCCCCCCCCCCATCACTTCATCATGCTCCACTGTCCCGAGTCACCAGGGCTGCACAATCCCAGCTAAAACCACTAACTTCATCACCCTTTAGTTGCCATATTACTAATTCTTTTATTTATTTTTAACATCTTTATCATTTGAATCCTTGTGATTAGTTGTGCAGCCCTTTGACCTCCACCCACCCAGCCCTCCATCCCATCCACCTTACAAACACCAGCTTTACCAAAACTGTAGCTTGTGTCTCACTTGAGTCCTGATTTAGATCTTCAGCTTCCTGGAGGAGCAACCTGAAATCCGTACATTTTACACACCTTTTGTAATATATTCTGTCACACGTTGCCTCGACTCTGCTACGTTATGCTTATTGTTAAATGGTTTCCTTTGTTTCCTACGAGCGACTTAGAAATCCAGCTCGCAACACAGACGCTTGATCTTTTGTGTGCTGATGTCGGCAGATTTCTTTTACTACGACACAGCGGCGTGGATCCTCCGACACGCAGCGATGCCACGGCTTCATGAGAGCATTCGTTCTGCACAGAGCTTCAAACACATAATAACCAAAACCAAACCATGAGCATCCCATCGCAGCGTGTCAGCAGTGAGATCAGGTTTCTGGTCCCTCTTGATGTACGATGACAAAAATACACTCAAACAACCAACGTTAGTGTCAGTCAGGACGGATCAACTACTTTAACACACTCATAGATCAACATCTAGTGTTGACTCGGTGGATTTTAGATGAACTGGATTCATGACTTTGATTATATACGTAGAGTGCAGAGGATCATCTCTGATTGTAGAAGGTTCACCGGTGTTTAAATAAAAGCCTCAATGCAGTGGATTTAAATAGTCCAGACTGTTGAGCTAACTAATAAAAGACATGATGGAGGACTCAGCCTGATGCTGTCCCTTGTGGATCCAGAGTGGCCCTCCGATCCAATCCACTATCAAGCAGCAGGATCAGAGGCACAAACAGGAAGCGCTGAACACACAAAGAACCACGACGTCGATCCATTCAGAATGGAGGGATCACAACCAGCTCCACTGTTGACCCACAGAGAGAAGCCGGTCTCACATCTTACGGATCGTCACTTCAGACGTGAAGCCGGCTCCTCGTCCGCTGTGGACTTACTGGAAGGTCACCTTCTTCTTTTGGGTATTTGCCAACAACAAAGCTTTAGTCCCAAAAATAGTCATTGCTGCGGGGCGGCTGAAAAAAAATAAAACATTTTTGACCTTTTTTTTTTTTTTTTTGTGAAGATTCACCCAATAACAAGCAGAGCCCAGAAGCACAATGACAATGCAAGCGTGTCCCCGACAACTGGGCTGACATACACACACACACACACACACACACACACACACACACACACACACACACACACACACACACAGTGTCTCTCTTCTTTCTTCCTTTGCCTCTCAATATCTTCAGGACTTTGGATTCTTCTTTAGACCACCAAAAACCGACACAAGATGAAAGCTCCTTGCAGTAACTGTTGGGTCAGAAAGGGTCCGGTTGGGTCTTTTTCTTCCTACATCTCTTAAACTATGTTCGTAGCTCATCCAGGAGCCTCACTCAGCAAAACACACGCCGTCGTAGGTTGGATTATGTCCACCGCCTGAGACTCTGCACAGAGATTTAGGGATGAACCAGAGAAGAATGCTCGTCTCTGACGAGTTCAGAAGCCACTTCTTTTCACCCTGCATGTTGAAAAGCTGAGACGCCGCAGGTCTCTGGAGGAGGCAGGGTCATCGACTCATGGAGGCGATTAAGATTAGTGTGAATCAGCCGGGAGAGCGGTTCGTCCATTCAGGAGCGCCGACAGCAGCCCGGCTTTGATCCCTTCATAACGAGAAGCGACTGAACATCATTGCGACGCCTTACATGCGGTGTGGGAATGGGCCAATCCTCTATTCAATTTTGCCAATTTCCAAAGCCTGTGCTGAGTGTGGCTCAGATAGGAGCAGATTAAGAGGGAGCACTGTGGTACAGGACACAAGTACAGCAGCAATCTCATCTCTCTCTCTATAGCTGGGGAAATCTGAGAGAAACTGCGTCGAGTCATCTAGAATATTTCTATTATATTTATCTTTAAAGGCCCACAGGTAAACGTACAGTCAGTTTATTAGCTACACCTCGCTAAAGCTAACGTGGTTTAATACAACAATCACACGACAGATTCTCTGCTGACTTCCCGACCGCATACGATTCATTACTTTGAGAGTAAGACTGCGTGTTTGTTGCACGTTCTGAGCGTTGAGCTGGAACGTACTACTCTGTCATAGAAATGTCCAGAAAGGTACGCTGGCTTGCAAACTGCAAGATGCGACCGGCTGCAGTAGAACATCCTTGCATTTTTGTCATACGGAAGTTGACACTCAACGTTTCGGGACACACTACATCTAGGTGAATTTGGAGCGCGTCTTCCTCCACTTTTGCTCGTTAAATTGCGCATTAATCTGAGGGCAAAGTACGGTGCAAAGAGGTTCTATTCAGTCTCTTAATTAATCATGTTTTGGGGCGTAACATGAATTAAACAAATCACTCATTAACTTTCAAAGCCAGGTGTGTCTGCACCTGTCACATTAGTATTCAAACAGCGGAATCACTTTCACCGCATGAAGCACGCAGCGTGAGCGTCAGCTGTGAACACATCTCGTTATATATAAATAAAGAGGCTTTTAAATAGCAGGAAAATACTGCGTCATGTACTTCAGACCAGGTTGGTTTTATTTGTGCCGGACCTTATTTTTAGACCAAGACGCCGATGGGCGTCACAGACGGGCTGCACGGTGCACCGCAACGCTTCATGTGTTGATGCTACTTTACCATCAGTTCGGAGGCTGTAGATTACGATGAATATATCTAATCGTTGGTCTAGTCTTGAATGGGAGGTAGGATTCATGTCTGTTATATCAGACTGCATTGGTTTTCTCTGGGCGTACCAAATGAACTCTCACTTCATAATGGGACACTTTCAAAATAAGGCGTAAAGCTGGAGTTGTAAGGTTTCCGTCCAACATTTTATCACTAACATCCTATCTTGCACCATCGTTGCAGATCATTTCTTCTTAATGAACTGGAACTGGTTGAGTCAAGCACCTTATTTTTAGCAAAACTCAATGCAATAAAATAACTAAAAAGAGATGAACATCACTCAAACAGGTGTAATTATCTCACCAAAGGACAGATTTGTTTCTTTTGTTTCTGGATTTTTAGACTCGACTCCGGTTTAAAGGTCCTCAGAGCAGCGGCGCCGCCTCGTAGTTTATTCCTATTGAAGCAGGTTTCTCATCAGAAATGCCGTCTTTCTCCTTCATTAAAGTGGGAAAAGCTGCACCACAGGGCAACATGGATGGCTCTGACTCCTTTGAGTATTTCCCCATCATCCTTCAGGTGTTGCTACCCTCTCAGTGCGTATTGCGGTTTATTGGATATTTATGTAAAAAGGCGACGTTAAGCTCACTGTAAGTGTCGACCCGCTCACAGCGGTGCTGCGTGTGAGAAACGTGTCGTCGCCCTCGACGGTTTAAAGAAAGAGAGTCTCGGCTTCTACGTTGTGTAATAACGTAGTTAAGGAGCCGTGCATTGAATTGACTCGTAGTATTTAAGAATCACAAAGAAAGGATTCTCCGGCAGTGAGTCGTGTTACACAACGTGTGTCTATTGTTTCACCACAAATCCCTTTTGGACAGAGAGTAGAGAGCGTTTCCAGCGGTGGGATCCTACTTGATATTTTTAGATTTGTAGCTCCTTTTTATCCTCTGCCTCCTTGTGTGTGTCCTCCCTCCTTCTCCTTTATGCCGTTATTAATCTATCCTTTCTTCTCTCCCTCACCCCCCAACTCATCCGCTCACCTCTCTACAAACCCTCCATCCCATTTGCCCTTCTTGTTGTTTCATCTCCCTCCTCCTCTTCCCACCTCTGATGTTGTTTCCTGAATAAACTGTCCCTCGTTCTTCATCTCATCCCCCTCCCCCCCTCCTCCGCTGACCACAGGCCATCTACTACGAGATAGGCTTCCTGGTATGTGCGGCGGTCGGCCTGCTGTTCGCCGTTCTGGTGCCGATAATCGGCATCTTCTTCTGCATGTGCCGCTGCTGTGACAACTGCGGCGGCGAGATGCACCAGCGGCAGAGGAAGAACGCAGACTGCCAGCGTGGCCTGCTGGGAACGCTGCTCTTCTCCACCTCACTGGTCATCACGTGAGTATGACGCACGCACACGCACACACACACACACACACACACACACACACACACACGTGAGGGTATCAGCTTGTACGCGTGTGTGTGTATTTTCGGGTGCAAACAGTGTGTGCACAATCATGCACACTGGAACTAAACGACAGCTACACCTCTGTCAGTTACAGTGTTGTGCTCATGCGCACACATTCGGGCAGAAACACACTGGACATGCATGCACCTCTGGTCATCCTGTTTCTCACACACACACACACACACACACACACACACACACACACACACACACACACACACACACACACACACACACACACACACAGCTTTCCCCATCCCCCCCCATGCTGTTTGCTATATATAGTCATTTCCTACCGTAGATACTTTGTGGCAGCACCCTTCATACTTATTCAGTCTAAGCACTGGTCATTATAATCTGCAGGGGGATTCTCACACACTCACACACACACACACACACACACACACACACACACACACACACACACACACACACACACACACACACACACACACACACACACAGAGCTTTCATTAACGACTGAATCAATTCTATATGAGTATGTATCATGTGTTTTAAATGGTCTCCTCCTCTACTCCTCCCTGTCCTCCTTGGCTCTCTTGTATAATACCTACTCTGCCTCCAGGGTTTATTATATTACCGCTCCAGCTGTCATCCCCACGTCTAACATGCACATGTGAAGCATTGGGCTGATGATTTCATCCCGTGGGAAATGCAGTGAATCCGGCACTAGAAATGAATTCCTACATCACTCATGTTTCAAACTGTAGTAACTGTTTTAATTGTTGTAATCTATGAATTTAATAGATAGTAGATATCTCAGAAAACTGAGTTAATATACATTTTATTCATATTTTATACGTAGAAACAGGCCAGCAGGAAGATCGTGACTTCAGCTATTATTTTTTTTTTTTCACTACAGTTGCTTAGAGTTCCTGTAGTATTGCAGAGCCAACATCTTGGCAAATGAGAAATGGTAGTGAAGAGAAAAAGTCAGGGAGTGAAATTGAGGTAAACAGGTTGATTTCCTGCACTGGAACTGGTTCTACCTGGACCACGCCTTCTCCATCATTTCAAAGTATAACCAATCAATCCAAACCCATGTTGTCATGTTGGAGTGTTTTAAAACAGATCTTCATGCAGTGGCATTAAAACTGGTTCCAACTCTCCAGACTTCTCCAGAGTCGGTTCTATGTTAGCGGTTTCTTTTGGCCGTGACCAACCAAGACCCACGGTTCTGTGTACAGCGCATTGAAATCCACAGAGCCTGTTCAGAGCAGCAGTTTGTGATCCACCTGTACATTTCTGTCATAAATGATGGAAACGCACCACTGCTGCTCAACAGAGGAACACAAACACATCAGAACGTACCACTGGATGAAGGAGAGGGTTAAAGCTTTAGGTTCACTTGGTGCCTCTTCTGCCTCTTACATCACGGGGCTCTCCTGCATCTCGTCTTTCAGAAAGTGGACCAGAGGAAACTCGAGCCTCTCTCCACTCTGTTTATCTCAGCGGTGGGAGAATCAGGAGCCGCCGGGGACGCAGCCGGCAGCACAAAAGGCCGGGCAGAGCCGTGCGCGCCTCTCGTATCAGGGCAGAAGGGATCCAGGAGTGTACTTAGTTTGATGTTCTTTGACTTTTTTGTCTTCGTTGGAACGAAGCCCGGCTATTAGAAATTCCAAAGCAATATCCTAGAAGCCCAGACGCGAGAGTCTGGGAGCGTCCTCGGAGCTCTTATTAAATCTCCCCCAGCTACCAGGCAGAGACGCTGCAGAGGCTCTAATGAAGCAATTACAGACGGGAGAGTGATGAGCGCCGAGCCCAGGCGGCTTTCTTTTCTTACCGCCACTAGAAAGCCAACGGCGAGGCAGAGAGGAGGGGGGGGAAGGGGCAGTGGGTATTTTCCCAAGAAGACTCGGAGTGAGAGGGGTAATAAGAGACACCCGGCGAGGGGCGAGGACAATAACATAAGAGAGGAAAACTACATGAGTTCCATCACACCGGGACATTGTTTGATCGACGGCACAGCGGTCAATGAACTGCTTATGTCACTCTGCAGGTAATCCATGAGGTACGAGTAACAATCACTCCCTCAGGACGTCACGACGCTTCCATGAGTTTCTCACCTCAATGCTCTTGACGCCCTATAAAACCCTTTTATCTAATTCCCCAAACACATGACCGGCACTTATGGGCAATATATTGATATCATATGATGACACCAGATATCCTCTCAGAGTTTGGATACGGTGATACGGATCCTGCTTTTAAAGGCTGCATTACATTAAAGTGACGTAACTAACCTTGACTAACTTAGTCATTATATCCACATTACTGATGATTATTTAGCAATAGTCAACCCTACGATATCGTTGCAATATTGATATTGAGGTACTTGAGGTCCAAAATATGGTGATATTTGATTTTCTCCACATCTTCCAGTCTTACTGACATACGTTGGCTGAATCAAACCCCAACAGACGTATTAAAGAAAGAGACGGATCTCATATTTACAGGGATTTTGGTTTTCACTACTGGCAAGTGAAGCAGCAGACCAGTGATTATCTACAAGGCTAGAAAAGTGTGTTTGTGGCTTTGCATCGAGGCAGATTTCTACTTGTGGGCGTTTTAATCATCATAGAGCATCGTGATAAAACTATAGGGCTACTTTCACATAGAGTCAGATCAACAGTGCATCTAAATATAAACCTCTCTTTATATTTCTATGTTCGGGTAGAATCAGTGCAATAGTTGTACTGTCATCATATTTTAAGTGGGGTTTATGTGACGGAATCAGAGCAGGAGACGAGATGAAAGACACTTTACTCTGGAAGTGTCAGGGTCGAATCCCAGAGGAGCTGCCAAAGAGCTGTGGTAGTAAACATGAATGACTAGTGTTCACTGTTAGAGCAGCGCTCTCACACACACACACACACACACACACACACACACACACACACACACACACACACACACACACACACACACACACACAGAGGTGAAGCTCAGGACAGAGGTCACGCTGCGCGTCATGCGCTGGAGGCAGAACTGCAGCTTTGTCAGAATAAATTGGATTTTTGTAGATTCAAATCGTTGTGTTTACAAAAACACTAATAATTCAATCAGAACCAGATAAAGGCGGCGCTCCGATTCAGCAGGTGAAAGAATCTTCAAATCGAAATAAACAAACTGATTAACAAGCCGGCTTTAATTGCAAATCCTCAAATCACCGCGCCATCTAATTACATCAGACTGATTTCTCTCACGGCTATTAATCTCGGCACACGGAGCGATGCCTGATTAAGACACAGAAGGGATTCTGTACGCGGCCAGAAACACGCTAGCGTCACAGGCTAGCGTCACAGGTTAGCGTCACGGGTTACGCTCCGCTCTAAGAACATGTAGACACAAGTTTAACGTGAGATGAAGTGGAATCGTCCGTCGTCAGCGTCAGTGATGGTGCAGCGATAGTGAACGTCTGCAGCTTTGTCCCGGTTATGTTTGGTCTGATGAAGCCAGAATTACATAACTTGAATTACCCGATTTACTCAAAACATCGTGTGGGTTTACGCTTTGTTCTCTATTTGGTGCATATTAATGAAGATCTGACTCATTTAAAGACCCTCTTATTCCAGTCCTGTGATGTTCACACTAATAATGAGAATAACAGAATAATATCTAAAGTGAAGACCTCGTGTGCTTCATCAGATGCCTCGTGCGTCACTCGTACATCAGTGCAGTGTCCGTTTAAAGCGCGCCTGTTTGGATCGGCCCGACTGCTCGGGTCTCTCTCCGCTCATCCGGACCTAACGCTCGACGGCGCGCTCCATTGGGTCCTCAGCGATACACTTGTGAGCTTAGAAATATGTCCCGTAGATCTGCGTTCTCTCCTTCTTCATCTGCTCTTGATGAGATGTAGCGACGGAGAGCGAGCTGTACCCAGCGAGCCGTTCGCCGCTTTCTTGGGGGGAAACTTTGACTCGACTATTTTAGAATAAACCACAGATTTAAAATAAGCGTCTGTAGCTTTGAACGACGCTCGGCTGCACAGAGAGTTTACAAGGATTGGTCTAAATACTGGACCTACAGGACTTCTTCTGGAAGACAGACGATCCATTTACTTTGAGATCAAACCTCAATATTTGTCCTCCGTTGATCCTCTTGTGGACGTGATCTGTGGTAGTTTAAATGAACATCTGTCCCGCCGGCCCGTGTGTGTTTGTCACTAGCGTACAGCGTCTTATCTCCTGCATAAATACATGAAGTGTGTTGCATCGGGCCTGCCAGCTATCACCAGACCACACAGGACATTATTAAACCAACAGCAGCTGCGGTTGCAGTCTTCACTAATCAGCAACGAAATCCACACGCGTGGATTCATTCAAAATGACAAATTGAAGATCCTTCCCTCTGTTCAAGTGGAAGACCCCTGCCTCGTGTGGTTACCCAGCATGCATTTCAGCAGTCTATTTCAGTCGCCGGGTGTCCAAAACTATTAAACACAAAAGGTCCCACCATTATGGGCTTAGTAATTCATGCTAATCATATGGGTTCTAATTAATGGTAATGTATGTGGCAGTGAACTGAGCACTCGGCACCCTGCGCTCTACATGCGAATCAGTCGGCTGAGGCTCCGAGGCTGCAATCGCACCAGATCAGGCGCCGCAGCGAAGCGCCGCAGCGAAACACCGCAGCGAAACACCGCAGCGAAACACCGCCTTCATTTGAACGCGGGTGGAACGGCAAGGCTGTGGGAACGCCGAAGAAACACCTCGCAGCGAACACAAGTTGAAACAGAATCAACTTCTGGCAACGTTGGCAAAAAACCTAACAGCCTCTCGTACCGCAAGACGCCCACAGGAAGAACAGCCATGTTCACTATGTAGCATTGTAGCGTTGAAGCATTGTAGCATCTGGGGAGATAGAAGAGAGACTGGCTCAAAACCAGAGCGTGAATCATGAAGAAACCTAAAGATCCATCACGTCACAGACATCAGTTTCACACAACTCGTCCTTATGGACCTTCGGGGGTTAAAAAAACTCCCCTCTTATTGATGTGACAAAAAATATCAGCACAGAATTCTGCTGAATTATTAATAAAGTGACCCAATTAATGAGTAGGAACTTCTTACAAACACTGATAATCACTGACTCTCCTGTCGTCTATCTGAGCGCACACTGCTTCACCTACATGGTGGCTGAGTAACACAGACAGAGAGTCAGGAATGTTCGAGTTCAAACAACCAATAACAACCAAATAAGTGACATTTAATACCGAAACTATCGAGTAATACTAAAAACATCTCAGTCACTTTCTGTCTGTTGACACAAATACATGAACACACTCCTTCACGCTTTCAGACACAAAAAAAACAAATCGGTCACACACACACACACACACACACACACACACACACACACACACACATCGCTCAGTTAACAGCCTCCGCCGGGAGTCATCACATGCCGGCCTATTTTTAGGGGATTCATTAATAGTGAGACGAGCTTCACTCTGTCATGAAGGAAGCCACGATGACTACGACGATGTCACTCGCTGACTAAATGTCAGAGCTGCTCGGCTGTCGTCACGCGGCGCTCAGTTCCGGGGGCTCGGCCCAGTTTTGGAGCGGTCAAAGCCAACAAAATGAAGACACCGAGACGACACGGTTTAAATGAGTTTAACTTAAGACGTCTCTGCGTTGAGCCGTTGAGTCTCAGGTTTTCGGAGATGTTGAACTTCCTCTAATGAACCTCTCTCCACTCGCTTTCTGTCCCTGTCCACAAATCACTACGTCCACGCGTGACCGCTGCCCAGCACGGAGACGCCACATAACGGCAGCTTCACACAAACCACCGCCGAGCTAATTAAGAAGAGAGGTCTCTGTCGGTGCTTCCTGCGCATCCCATCATTTATCCCGTCTCCTGCAGAGACCTCCATCACACTAATCATTCTGATTCTTCTGGTTTATCTCTGCTGGTTTATAGCTGGAAATCCATTTGATTTCTTCACTAATTACATTTTTTTTCCTTCGTCCCCGGGTCTTTTACGGGCCGTGGGTTCTGGTGGTGTGCGCGACCACAAGTCAATACAGCCTAACAGGAACTCTGCATAGTGAGACTAATGGATGCTCACAGCGTGGTCGGGCTTTCTTTTTGAATTTACTGGAGACATTTGTGTTACGAAAGTGATGATGCGGCACATTGCTGCACGGCCGAGAGAAAAGATACGAGAGGGAAAAATCTGCACGGCTCGGTGATGTCGTTTAGAACTAAAAAGGTGCTTCCATTGTCAGTGACGATTGGCTGGGGGGGGTTATAATCCAGGGAATAGCAGCAATAATAATACAGGAATAAGGGAATAAACACCAACTCTTTGTAAACATGACTCACTGGTGGTCAGCTCAACGTAGTCATCGTAACGTCACCCGTTGGTTTGTGGGCCAACGGTGACGTAGAGACGCCAGATACGTCTATGGTACAGACCTGTCAATCACTGTGTAGCCTCGCCCCTAAAGCATCCCCTGCTTTATGGTCTGTTTGACTCTAAATGGAGCATAATGTACTAAATGAACATCATGCTGTATTGAAGAAGACTGTAAACTAGAGATTGAGACCATAAACTCATGTTTACAATGTTTACTGAGGGAATAAATCAAGAGAGAAGTAGAGTCATTTTAGACTAGACTTCTATACAACCAGAGGAGTCGCCCCCTACTGGTCACTAGAGAGAAGTCTTTGTATTTACAGACTGAGAGCTAAATACTCAGAGCTGATCACTTAATAGAGTCGTTTCTTTACACGCGTTGTTTTGTTTTTGGACAGCTGACATTTGTTTTTAAAATCACACCATTACTATTTTCCTGGAAGGTTAATTATGTTTCATAACCTTATTCATTCCAGGGATGATTTACTGAGCAGAACAAAACGCGTCACCTTCTGTTTTTGATACGCTCACGAAAAAAAAAAAGAGTCACAAATTAAACCTGTCCTCTGCTATCATCCTATACTTCCCTTTACTGCCTTGCTCAGGAGCTCGGGCCCGTGGAGTATTTAAAACACGGCTGTGTTCCAGTGACCTTCTGCGGCTGTTTGCACAGCCCTGAGCCCTACAGGCTCACAGCTTAGTATTCATATCATTCCTGGACTGTTTACGGTGGAATTAATGGTCTGTTGTCTCCCATCAAACCGCTGCGGCGAGTTTTTTTTAGACGGAACAGACAGCAACTTCCACGGCGTCCTCATGAGCAGGAAAAGACAGAACAGAGCGAAATATAGCATCGTGTTTACTGGGAGCGAAAGGCCCCGGAGTCAGAAGCTCTCAGCGTCTGGTTAAATTCTTTATAGGACACAACGCTGCGCTGGGAAGCCGAGCTCAGACCGTGACCTGGCAAGCTCTGAGAAGACAAACATACCGGTGCATAAAGGGGATGAAACAATGGCTGGATGGGGGGGGGGGGGGGGGGGGGGGGGGGCAGTTAAATGGAATATAAACAAGCTAACCAGAGGCTTAGATGAAATAAACGGCGGCTAAATTAAATGTAACAGGGGCTTAATAGAATAAAGACGTTAACAGGAGCGTATACTGTGGCAGAATAGAATGAAAGACTATAATATGCATGCATGGACATCTATTGTCCCAAACTCATAAGAAGAACAAGCTGCTGTGTTGTGATCTGTCTCTCAGGAGCTTTTGAATACAGCGAAGCTGATGTCAGGCTGATTACACCACGACTCTCGTGTTCAAAGATGTGAATGGGATGTTTTGAGGCCTCAGGTGATTCTCTGGTGTTAGGGCTAGAAAGCACTTCCCGCACGGCACCATTTAGTAAGCAGTTGTGCTTGATTGTTTGTTTTAGAATTATCACAACGACTACATTATCATTTTCTAATGGAGTGACGGGATAATAGAGGTACAATGTGAAAGCAGGGAGGAGCTGGAGGGCGACTGTCCGAGCCTCCCGACCACCGCCGCGCTGAATGCGGACCATTGTGTTGCGAGTTTGTAAAAAGCTATGGAGCCACCAGACCATGTAACGCTCACTGCTCAGCCCCCAGTAGTGGCCTAGATACCGGGGCACTGCATGCACTAGTTTGATGCTCTTCTTCTTCTTCTTCTTCTTCATCTGCTGTTGTGGGGTTTCCGCCCTGCGGGAGACTTTCATGTGTCATTTGGCTTTCGCTCAAACAGGAATTACAGCCCCCCCCCCCCCTTTTTACAACGTCGCTAGAGGTAAATCCTCCTCACGCTGCGCTTGAGTTGTCCCCCGCGGTCAATAAGAGGCGCAGTAACAACGAGCAGCCGTGCGGCCACTGAACACGGGGCTGAGCCGGAGGGTCGGGTTAGGAGCTGCTGATAACAGAGAAATGTGATGATGCTGCACAGCAGCACTCGTCTCCACAAAGTGAACAGCTGAGTTGATAAACGGCTTTTTAAAAAGGGCAACAGCTGCCTGAAAATCACCTTCCAATACTTTGTGAAACAAGCGTGGTTAAGTACATCTATTTACATTTATTATTTTAGTCACGCTTCTAGTTTTTGTGCCAGTAATCAGTGAGAAAAATCACATTTTGGAAGAGAAAGAAAAGTTGTATTTTATTGATTTTAAGCCAGAACTTTCAAACTTTAAATCTTCTCTCGTCGTGTTTTGTTGCCTCTCATATAATAAGTGAGTTTTATGGCATTGCTGATAAAAAGCTATTCAGCTGAATGGACTGAAACGTCTCTCTATCAGACGTGATGTAAACGACATCATTGAATCTAAAAGTGCCACTGCGGGGGGGAAGTCTGTCTTTATCTGCTAAGGCTGACATGTTTCCTGTTGCCTTTAATCAGACGCAAAAATATGTTTTCTCTCATGAATTCAGCAGCAGCAGCAGCGCTCATCTATTTTCTATTATTCTGCTCCGCTTGCCTTGCTTGTCACCCCGGGTTTGTTGTTTGTTTGATCATTTTCTGTTCCTACACAAATATGTATTTTTCTTCCTCTTCTGTCTGTTTTATCTCCGGATATAATTTCACCACTTCTACGAAACAACACATCTGAACTAACAACCAAAACCGAACTGAAACCTCACTGAACCGAGCAAAGGTGAAGCGTCGTGCACCACGCAGCCCGTCGGAGAGCGCTCGGCGCTCTTCTCAAAGAGGCTTTGTTTGGCTGCAGATTCCAGTGACCTTGCATGGACACTGTGAGGGAGGGAGGAGGGAGGAGGGAGGGAGAGACAAAGAAAGAGAGAGGGAGGTGGATACAAGGAGAGAGACGGAGAGAAAAGAGAGAGAGAGGGAGAGAGAGAGCTGAGGGGAAAAGAGAAAAAATAAATAAAGCATGAGAGGTAAAATAGTGAGAGAGGGAAAGAAAACTAAAGTCTGAGACTGAAGTAGAGGCGTAGTGAAAGAGACGTAGATGAAAACAGACGAGCCAAAGAGGAGAGACAAGTGAGAAAAGGGCTGCAAGAGGAACGAATGGAAGTTTTTGGCAATAAAGACACAGAGACAGAGAGAGATGGAAGGTGTGTGTGTGTGTGTGTGTGTGTGTGTGTGTGTGTGTGTGTGTGTGTCTGTGAGTAAAAGAAAAAGTCTGAAAGTGTGTTCTTGTGTGTGAGAGTGAGACAGAGAGAGAGTGAGACAGAGAGACAAGTGTTGGACAAAAGGCTTTTGTTGTGCAAGTGGCCATTTTGAATCTTCCCCTGGTTCCGGATGGCTCCACTTCACCGTGTCCCAGCCCACTTTGTGTGGCCTACTTTTCCCACTGAGTCTCTCCACTTACACGATGACGGCGTTTACTCACTATTTATGGCAAACATCATTCCGGTTCCTCCAGACGCAGATGGAGAGAGTTTCCCCTCCTGAGGGCAGCGCATGGAGCTCCAACATATTAGTAGTTTGTGCTTATTATAAATGCCTGTTAACTAGAGAAAAAACACTTTTGATACGTGCCAAGCATTTATCATCAGAGGCTGATTTGACAGTTCTTCTGAAAAGATGCCGAGGCTGTTGAATACGTGATTCTGATCGGTCAGTTATGGGATTCTACGATGAGTAGAGAGCGCCTCAGAGGTGACGTATTATTGTGGGCCAACAGGAAGTTAGCGTCGCACTGGTTCCCTCGATTACTGTTAGGATTTCTGAAGCTTAAATGCCATCTTGCTCTTCTGCACTCAGTCTCTGAGATTTCTAAGGCAAACTTTAGAGAAAATAAAGTAAGAGAAAGTTCTGAAAAGAATAACAGCGTGAGGTCCGTTTGGCTCTTATCTCCTATCTCTCATCGGGTGTCTAATATTTCCAGTGCATGAAGACACTGAACGATCCCTAATGTGACAATGCAGACACACACACACACACACACACACACACACACACACACACACACACACACAGCATCTTCTTCATACCTTCAGACTACGAATGGGGCGTGACCTCACTTTGCATGTCGACACACACATGAATACAAACTGCTGTGCAACGCCTCCACAGAAACCCACATAAGCAGGGCCGTGTGCAGAGACCTCCGTCTGACTCTACAGTGAGTCACGACGCCCCGGTTCATCGCCATCGATCCAAACCTTCCCGGTAGCCTCTGAGTCGGTCCGTCTCCGAGACTCATCTGACATCATTCACAAAGCCGCTTATTCCACCGAAGCGTTCCTGAAAATGAGATTCGCCTCGTTATACAAACCGAGCTCTGGATGCCTCGCAACAGAAGTTCTGTGGACCATCTGTTCTGAAGTTAATCACGCGGTGAACCCCAATCACGCTCACATCCACGCAGCGGTGAAAACACACTCAGACACGCGGCGCTGGCTGCGATACGCCGGGCCGAATATTCAGCTGGGATGAGTGTGAGTCATGGAAACGGCTCAGCACTACGGGCCGTCTCTCCCTTGATGTTGCTCAGGCTAATTAAGCCTCGTACCGAGCTACTCAGGTCCGTTTGAAGTCTGAGAGAGGCTCGCTTTAATGCTCTGCTTTATGCAATTCTGTGTTTTCCTATTCAATTTGAACATGTTTACAACCCAGGGACCTCAGATTATACAGATCGGAGCTCAGTGCGGAGACACCTACATCTTCACTTAAGAGAAGAACGGCGTCCTGGACGTCCTCTATCATCTAGAAAATGCAGGAAATACGACCGTCTGCTGACAAACAGTCATAAGATTGATAAACATCATCATTTTGTGCTAGCAGTTCTGCTTGTCATTGTGCTGAATTCCACTCTAATAGAACTGTGCTTGACCAACAGCACATTGTTGAGCCATCAACAAAAGGGACACATTTCAAATATGCGTCGATCATCACACATAACTGTGAAGGAGGACATTAAGCTCATTCCACAGGTGCACTCAGTCAGAGGACAGAGACAATGGACTAAAGGTAGATGTGGTGGTGCACACTGCCCCCTACTGTTGATGGCACGCCATCACCCCGGGTTACTGGGATGACTGACGGCGGGGTCACTCCGGTGCACAGATGGAGATGTAAAAAAGGTCAACGGTGTCTTTGTGTGTGTGTGTGTGTGTGTGTGTGTGTGTGTGTGTGTGTGTGTGTGTGTGTGTGTGTGTGTTCAGGATCGGAGTGCTGTGTGCATACGCTGCCAACCAGAACCTGAGCTCTCAGGTGAAGAACATACGGAGGCTGGTGAACAGCAACATGAGGGACCTGCACACCTTCGCCAACGACACGCCGATGGTGAGAACCAGAGTCGTTCACGACGCGACGTTAAAGCCTGGAGATAGTAGTCATCTAGTCATGCTTCCTTTATGTAATCTGTTCAGCGTGGGAAGAGAGACTCATTCCATTCAACGTTCAGAGCCCAGGTTTTAACAACAAGACTAACATACTGATGTTCATCTGCTTCTGTTTGCTCCTCTCCGCTCTGTTGTGTTTCCTGTTTGCAGCAAATTGATTACCTAATATCCCAATACGCCACCGCCAAGAACAAAGTCATCTACGACCTCGATAGTAAGTAGACCTCCTCTGAGCCTCTGATAGTGAAGTAAGTGGACAGAAACGATTCACCGGGTTCACGATATCGTGCTTATTATCTGAATACGCTGTGTCTACTTTTCCTCGACTTGTTTTCGCAACACATTTGTGACAGAACTGGGTCTAGATAGCTTCAGCCGGGGCTGTTATTGAGGATCCCTGGAGTGTTCATCCTACTTTTGAGATAGCGCTGCAGGCAGCTCTTTCCTGAAAGCTAAACACAATAAAGAAAGGGGATCTGAGGCTGTGTTTCTCTGCAGATATAGGTCCATTATTGGGTGGAAGGATTCACGATCAGCTGGATAAGGAGGTCCGTCCTGCCTTGGACAGAGTGCTCAACATGGCTGGAGGTACGTCTGCGTATTTCTTTTCATTTCCTCCTCAGATATGATCTGATCAGGTTATTGTGAGCTGCTGCTGAACGCAGCTTACAGCTGTCAGCCAGTTAATAAAAGCTGTGACGTGTAATTATCATTCAGATTATTCTTTTAACCTTTATATTCTATGCTTTCTTTATGAAGTGAAAATCGAGAGAGCCATCAAAGGTAACGGTCCCTCAGTACCTGGACACCCCGTCAACCCCCCGGGTGATGCTCCCTAACCTGTTCCCTTGTGATCCCCCCTGAGTCCTCGGACCTTTCCGAGCGTCTTAAATGAACAACGACCGATTAACGTATTAAAACTGCACTACGCAACGTCTGCCTCCGGTGACCGACTTAGTGTGACGACACAGAAGTGACCTGAACTCAAAGCTCTGCCTCACAGAGGCTCGTTGGGAGGGACGGAGTGAACTAAACAGGTTCTGGCTTGGTTTTGGATCCAGTGTTCACTTGATAACTTTAAGGGGAAATGTCTGCTAGTGCCGTCACCAGATACATAGTTTTTTTATGGGCAATCATCGGAGCTTTCCACGGATATGATTTCCTTTCCATAAAAGAACATTTTGCCTGGTGCAATTTTAAGTTAACCAGATGTTGCCAAACCCCAACGTAACATCAGCCTGGACATCTCCCCCTTCTCTCCACTTGTGTTCCCCCACTGTGAAGTGAACATGTGTGTTCCTTTGTGACCGATCGTATTGCAGCACCCTCCCATGTAGGTCAATCAACGATTTGAACATTTCACTGTGTAGCTGTCCTCTTCTTTTAGTTGCTTTATGTAAGTCAACACGCTGCTGTATATGGATGTAACACTACATGGAACAATATACAGTTCAGGTGGTTAAACTGCCTGAGCTCAGATGAGTGTAAATACAGTCGGTGTTCTTCATGTTTGTGTACTATTGTGTTCCTACTGGGGCTGAGCAGCCAGAGGGTCTCAGTCCCCCGTATGAATACTGTGTTATCAGATGCTGAAGATACGGGAGATTCATAAGAGGAAGAACCATCCGTCCCGGTTTGACTCCCTCCAGTACGGCTGAGAGTTTAGTTTCCTCTCCTGCATCTTTTATATGTTGAAGGATGCCGGTGTTTCTGCATTCTTTATCCTGTTTAATTTTAAACAGGATGCTGCAGGCCGCTCCGTGATCGTTAACTAACCGAGGCTGCTCACTTGGGATGCATTCAAATGCTTGTTGGGAAAGAGTTTAGTTACCGACAGCGACCGTCTTTAAGAGAGGACGCAAAGTCAAGATGCTGGAGAACAGCGGAGCTGAGCCTCTGTGAGATAAACTCGACTCAGGCCCGGTCCGTACAGAGAGCGCAAATGATCTACTGTCATACGAACCGTCCCCTCCTGTGGATGTTGATATTAAAAGCCAATTTTTTTGGGGTTAAATTGTAAAACAGAAATGTATTTGAAAGTTGGATTTGCCCCAGAAACATTGTCAAAAAAGTTATTTTACTGCTCTGAATACGAGAGTGCATTTATATACTTCCTGTTTTAACAATTCCACATGATTTCCCAGGACAGAACTAAAAGATTTGAATAAAATATTCATTATTCATTTTGCAGGCTCACGGGGGGGGGGGGGGGGGGGACGCCTTTCCTTACAACTCATTCAATATACATTCTACCTCAAAATATAGGTTAGCTAATGAGAAAAGTTGATTTAACGTAGTGGAGTAGGTAAGATATCAAAAACTGATCGACCTAAATTAAATTTTGGAAGAACAAGAAACAATGAAGATTGTCTCACTCCGTCGTTCTACTTTTTCAGAAGGAGACTTGTGTTCTGGGAGGGTTCTGATGGCGTTCCCCTCATGACGAACACACGTTCAATCTCATCTCCGCTCTCTTTCTAATCAGCCATGCGAGAAACCAAGGAGGCCCTGGAGAACGTCAATGTGGGTCTGGAGGTCCTGCAGGACGGAGCGGGGAAGCTCAACTTCAACCTGAGTCTGGTCCGGACCAGCATCAACCGCACGCTCAACGACCCGGGCTGCCACGACGAGGACTCGGACGCCACCTCTGCCCAGCTGTGCCGCAACATCCGCCAGTCACTGTCCCAGCTGCAGATCGGAGCCAACTTCACACGGGTACGAAAGTGAACGCAAAGTTCACGTTTTACTAGGCGACTGCTGAACTACTGCAACTCAGCTCCTCAGCTGCTGATAACTCAGCTATAAGAACTGAATCGTTTAGGCCCTAAACGCTGACATGGCATTCCTGAATGTGTGTTTATCAATGTTTCATTGTCTGTTTACATCTTAGCTGCCCAAGGTGAACGCTCAGCTGAAAAAGATGAACGACGTTTTGAGAACGGACCTCAGTGCCATCGTCCAGACGGTGAGCCGGCACTAAACATCTATGAATCGTATCTAATAGGAGTTATCTAACGTGATCGTGTCACCCATTTTGCTTCCGGTGCCTCGTCTATTTGTGCTTCAGTTGAATTGCCCTTTTAAAAAAAATCGATCAAAATGAAAACAATCACCCTAAAAATGGACCCAGATACTCCACGTCCCAACACTTTGTCCTGTTCCTCTCACAGGGCTACGCCTCTTTAAACGACACGCCGCATCTGGTGGTGGAACAGACCAGAAGTGTCGTGGAGAGTAAGTGACAACTGAAAACCTTCCTTCTGAAAGCAAAGAAAGAAATCGCAGAGCTTAAAAAGTACAACGTTTGCCATCTTTGAAGCTTTTCCTGCTTTTACTCGGGTCACTTATCAATCACCTGATCCGTCTCTCAGGTGTCCAGAGTCTGGTGGACGGCATTGGCAATAACATCAGCAGCTTCTCCAAGGTGTTCCCCGTGCAGAGCTCCCTGTCCAACTTCACCATCTTCATTAGCCACGCCCACGCCAAGATTGAGGACCACTACCCTGAGATAGACAAGATGGACTTCTACAGGTAAACAAACCTCTTAAACAACAACAAGAGCTACCTGTAAACTGTGTAAATGCTGTAATAAGTCCTCTATCTTGATGACGCCACCTTCAGTGAAAGCTCTGACTCCATAGCTTTGCCTGCTGCCTACAGGTGGATCGGCTGCATTGCTCTCTGCTGCATGGTGGTCCTCGTCCTGGCCTTCAACTACCTGGGCCTGCTGTGTGGCACGCTGGGATACGACAAGCACGCCTCCCCTACGACGCGAGGCTGCATCTCCAACACGGGGGGGACGATGCTCATGGCGTGAGTCAACTGTCCACTGTTGGTTTTGAAGCCAATCTGACGATGCTCTCACGGCACACATTGCCACGAGGATTTTAGTACTACTAGTTGTTATAAAAGGTGACAAAGACCAGAGCGTATAATCAGAATAACGTAAAGGAGGAGCATTAAAGAGCTCGTACAAAACGCAACAACTTCTCTTGAGTTTTGATCGTTTGAATTTTTATGATTTTTGTTCCGTCTAATTTGAGATACAAATCCAAAGTAACTCTTGTAGTTCACCTCCTCCTCCACCTCCACCTCCACCCATTCCACTGCTGCTCCTCTTCCGTCTTGTCTTGTTCTCTACGTATTGTCTGTACCTGAGGGCCTGTGCGTCGTTCTCCACAGCGGCGTTGGGTTTACCGTCATCTTCTCCTGGGTGCTGATGGGAGTGGTGACCACCATCTTCCTGGCTGGAGGAAACATGGAGAAACTGTTTTGTGAACCATTCCACACCAAAGAAGTCTTCAAGGCAAGTTCATGGTCTTGAAGTACAACTTGTCTTAAATTGAATTCGGGCCACATTCGATCACATGGTCCCACTTGCTTCCCCTGAGAATCACACATCACACATCCTCTCTCCCTTCTGTGATCCTCCAGGTTGTGGACACCCCGTATCTGGTCAACCCCGACTGGAAGAACTTCATCCCCGGCTACATGTACAACGACTCCGACCTGGAGCTGACGGCAGAGAGCTTGTACAGGCAAAGAAAACTCCTTTTTTTTATGTATTTAGGTGACAGTGGTACTGCAGATCTGTCTTCTCTACATTTTACTGAATGGGTTCTGCAGCAGGACGAGACATTTGTCCAATGACAGGCTGTAGAATTTGAATAATTTTTGTTTTGGGTCAGGCACCGAGAGTCTGAATATTTGATTTCCATTGATGGGGAAGCAAATGAGAGAGAGGGCTTCTATTGACCTTGAGAAGCTAATTAGCATGATTTCCCGACACTATCTGTGCTGCTTTCTCTCCAGCCTCTTTCTCCGTGGTTACATCAGCTTTCATCATCTCCTTCCAGTGAGGAGCTGCATATCCTCAGTAGCAGCGGTGGCAGACATGCATTCATTATGTCTCCAAATAGAGCAGCGCTGCTTCAACAGGTCTTTGCCCATTAAAAAGCAAGCAGTGCTAACACTGTGTGCATTCTCTGAGTCTATATGTTATGGAGCTGGCTGGAAATTATCGTGGAACATTTGTCTTTGACAAATGAGCAAATATTCCAGGCTTTTGAGGAATATTACACTGTTCTCTGTGAGGGAACGTCGTGTACTTCCACTCAATTTCACTTGATGGCAGCAAATATTTTCACTCTGCAACCTTTCAGTTAACTTTGTCTCTGTTTCACCTCTGTCTGTCTCAGTACTTGCAAAGAGAACAAAGGCATCTACTCGGCCATGCGTCTGGACAAAGTCTTCAACATCTCCTCGTTCCTGAACACCACAGTGGTCAGTAAACTCAACAGTTAGTAGCATTCTGTCACATGTTGTAGGGTCGATCCGAGCGTCTTTGTACTGACTTATTCCTTCATACATGATAGATATTAGACCAGGTCACTGTACTATCATCTCACTACAATGTAAGCTCTCAGTTAAGGAGCTCTCTCAGTTTAGCTGTAAACTCCTCTCTAGTAATCTTCATAAAAATACTATTATGGACAATAAATCAATGCAATGTACTAAATGCTCAAACAAGGGTTAGAATAAAATTTGGACACGCAGCTCTAGAAGCTACAGGCGGCGGAGTGTCTGGAGATTTCCATCCTTGGCTGCAGCGTCTAATTAGCATTACCTAATGATTTCTTTTTCTGCCAAAACAAAGTCTGTGCTGACGGCTGATAGCTTTAACATGCCTCAGCTCTTACTCGGCGTTTGCCCGAGACGTTACACCGATGTAAGTTTCTGTTTCTTCTTGGCCCCGAGCCAGACGCTCCCGCCCGCCTGAGACCTTCACTACTTTCCTGCCAAGTTGGCAAGGACGGATTGGCTCCTTTAAGCCAACAGCTGATATGTCCAATGCTGCATCTGTTTCGGCACACTGGTCATTTGTCTTCATTTAGCGCCTGCACATGTTTTAAGTTTCCAAAAATGTGACACCCTAACTGCCAGAATTTTAGCTATATACATATTAAGAGTTATCTTATCACCTGTATAAGCTATGGTAATACATCTTACAAAAAGATGAGGCTATCTTAAAACATTCAACTAATGTCAGAATATTTTCAAATAGTAAAAACTTGTCTACTCCACATCTATATGTCCCCTTCTTTTAGTCTGAGAACCACAGTACGTCTCATTCCCATGCTGAAATATGGTTCTCTATCAGCTCACTGTGAAGATAAAGATATTGGACTAATGCTGAGATTGACCTGAGTTTTCATACATTATTCTTCTTCAAGTTTATCACTTGAAAAGGCGCATCAGTTTGATGGATGTCAGACCTACTAAAGGATCATGTTATCTTGGTCTTTGTGAGGAACCTTTTGATTTGAGTACACACACACACACACACACACACACACACACACACACACACACACACACACACACACACACACATCATCTTACAGTACTTACCAGACATTCTGGGGAGGGTAGATGCTCCAGGGTTGAAGTCTTTAGACAGTATCCATGTATTTTGACCAATCCATGTGCCGGTACACATCCCCTACAAGGACAAGGACATATTAGATACAGAAAATACATTTACAACTACTGCCAAAAAAGTACTATTTTGACATAACTGTACTACAATTGAGCATTTCCATTTTATCCTATATACTACTCCACATTTCAGAAGTGAAATCATTTTAATTCCACGTCTATTTCACACTTATTGTAACCATTTACATAAAAAAACACATGATGGAGTACTATCCTACTAATCTACATAGTGGTACACAAAGTAACTAGACGTCGCTCCACATTGATGGAAGTTTCAACATTAAAATGCTCTTAATTATATTCATTAGTGATAAAAACTGAATCATTTATTAATATTTCAAGGGGACATCAAATTGTATATAAAATATTATTATATAACAACAGAATACTTTGAGATAATTCGCATGATGACTTTTACTTTTGATACTTTAAGTGCATTTTGACAATACTTTACAACTTTATCGTGTTACTACTCTTAGTTACTTTTACTTGTAAAAGAGTATGTTTGGACTATGGTACGTTAGTTAACTAAAGGTTATAGTTATCTCTTCCATAACATCACTAAACCGGTCACATAGTTTGCGGCTAACACCCGCCTTTAACTAGCTAGCTGACGCTGTTTAGCTGCGTTAGCTTACGGCTAATGTTGTGCTAATGTTTATCAGCCAACGAAGCGTTTCCTGTTCTGACCAAACCACGCCCCCTTACTACCGGAGCTAACCGCTATACTAGCGAGTTCGTTTTTCAAGATAATACAGTCTACGATTTTAAGTTATCATTGAGTGATTCGATGTCACATGACTGTCAACAATCATTTTAATAATGAATGGCTTGACTTGAATCATAATTCACTTACTACAGCCGTAGAGCACACTTAATAAATAACGTCCTTACGCCACGACGTCGTAGAGCTTCGATTTGATTGGTTGATCAGGGCAGCGGCGAGGCTGATTGGTCAGAGTTCATCCAATCAGATTCCGTGCAGCCGAGAACTGTAAATGACGTCACTGTTGAATATGTCAACTTCCCTGTTAGGATTTAAATTAAACGAAATCAGCTTCAATCTCCAGATTCATTCATTTGTTTGCGACTTATTTAGATGTAATAATAATAATAATAATGAGTTAATGTTAATTAAATTAGTTTTCTTTATAGTGCCACAAAAAAAGCATACGTTTTATTTTTTTGCTCGTGAAATTGCATATTACTATTCAAGACGTCCCTTGTGGAAAAATCATATTTACCAACATATGTTGCTCTATGAGTATGGCTTTCAAAACAACCAATATAATAAAAAATGAATAAACAATACAAAGTTCTTTATAGTTATTGACACATAAACTGAGAGCCGTTGCTTCATGTCTGCCCGGTGGGAATAGTCTGCTCTCTCTTGGTTTAATAGTTTGTAGAGAAATGTGAGTTTTGCATTCCAATTTGTTTATTTGCACAGCAATTTTCCACAACAACGCAATACAAAGTGCTTCACATAAGACATAAAAGGCATTAAGACACAAAATAAATGAAAGAAATGACTCAAGGAAAGGATTGTGTGCAGAAATGCAATAAAACGGACCGCAAACAATTTACAGTAGAAACAAGAGAAACTTTCCACGCAAACATAAAGAAACACCGTTCTAGTTTCATCCAAGCCACATCCGTGACAACATTTGTTTTTCATTTTTGTTGCCCTTTCATTATGTTAACAATGTTTCTGTGTTCGTACTGCCGTTCAGTTTAAACTGTGACTCACCAAGCCCTTCTAGAAGGAATACACAGAGGTAGAAACCTCGGTTATGTTTTCGCTTAAGACCGTTTGAGAATCAACACAACATGTAAAAAAGCGTCCAGCTTCCTTTTGAAGCTTTAGCATCGAGACGTAACGTTTCACCTGCAGGCTTCATCACACCTGCTGCTGCACCTTTGTGTGTTCACAGTTTACGAAGGACGTGGTGAGTCAGCTGGACAGCGTCAGGATCGACCTGAGGGGGATAATCCTGTTAGAGGCAGAGGGGAAGCAGAACCTGCTGGACTTCTCTGAAGCAGGGCTGTCAGAGATCAACTACGCAGACTACCTGGAGGAGGTGACACACAGTGCACCACAGAACCCATACCTGCTTGTCTATATTTGGGCTTTTTAGTCACTGTTTACCGGTTTATATTTATTCACTGGCTTTGCGTACTATTGATTATCTATATTGTTCTATATCTATATCTACGTTCTCTCTTTCCTGCTTTGTACTGCAGCTGCTGCATAACAATTTCCCTCGGGATAAATAAAGTTCTATCCCATCTATTCGGAAACAAACAAAGTGAAGGAGGAGGTCCATCAGTGTGAAGGAGACACACAAGCACAAACAAGACGCACTAAAAATACGCATGAATGAAACAGAACTAAAAAAGGGCCAAACAGATTTAGAAAGTGAAGGAACGAGCAGAAAAAACACACATAAACCACAAGAAAAAACACGAATACTCACAGTAACTGAATATGAGCGAACTGAACATTTCAAAATAATACATTTCATGAGATACTTTACTATGAGATGAACCAGTTAGATATGCAGTGGTGGAAGAAGTACTCAGATATTTGGAAGTAAAAGTAGTGCAGTAAATGACCCCTGTGAGTGTTTTATTATTGTTACTGATGCAATTAGCCAAGTAAAATATAAAAAAATACAATATTTCCCTCTGAATTGCAGTGGAGTAAAGGTACAAAGTAGCATGAAATGGTAATGTTAAAGTACCTCGTATTTGTACTACAGTACTTGAGTAAACGTACATTCCACCTACTGGCTGTATGACATCAGTACATCAGACGTCAGTGTAAACACTGATAAGAGAGTGTTCTATACATGTACTAATATTATGGTATTACATATGTACGTTATTGGTGTGTTACCAGACGCGGCTTGGCTGTCAGTTAACATACAGCAGGCAGCCACGCTTCAGCTCACGGGAGCCGTGACGTGACCCAGAACACCGCGTTCCGTTGAGGATCGCTGAAGCCCGATTACACAGGAAGTCTTCCTGCCGAGGCAAAGGGTGTGAGGGAACAAGTCGGCACACGAGCGTTCCCCGTCTCCTCCGACACTACCTGTCAGCTTCAGTGAGATTCATTTCCTGAGAAAGAAAAAAACAAAGAAAAGCTTTAAGGATTCAAGTGCTCCACCTGTCCAGGTCCACAACTCACCCTCCAATAGTCAGGATGAGAGGTTTTAGGTCCAACGAATGTCAGATAATCCTATGAATGTCGGAGGAACGTCTGGTAGAAACACATCACATTATACAGGTTTCAGGGTTCTAACCACTTTATTAATAACTTTCATTTAACATCTGCTGCTAAAAACACTGATTTGATCAAAAGCAATGTTTAAATGACTTCTATCTACCTGGCAGCTTTACAGAACTGGATTATATTTCTTTGTTATTTAGATAATAAATATCTACTCTTATTAAAATGAAGTCATTGAAGTGTTACCCTTCTCATGAAAATGCACTGATGTGGTTTTAAAATGTCCTGCTGCCTCATTGATCTGTTGTTAATACAGCAGCTTTTTATTTTTATTTAATAGTGTTTTGAAGGCGCAGTGGGACATTTATTTTAAAGCAACACAATGAACGGAAATCAAAGAAGCTGCTTTCTAATTATGTAGCCATTAAATATGGATGATAGTCATTGAAGAAATGACACTTAACCGGAGCGCTTTGCCCTCAAAGTTACCACTGAGGGAAGAACGTTCTCCTGATGTATCTGTTCCTCTCTGAACACGGCTCGTCTCCAGGTCAACAAAGGAGTCACTGTGATGGACCTGCTGTCGTTTGCCAGAGAGCTGGAGGCCCAGACAGACCTCATGGTGAGAACACCTCGGTGTCCTTCTGATGATTCACAAACATCCCGTGTGTTCACAGACACATAATTACATTTACTTATGTATTTACAATACACGGGGGCACCTTTGGATTGACTTGAATTGTAGTTCGTGGGCTCAAAATGTTCCTTTCGCCGCTTTCATAAATGATATTTCAACTCAAAGATATCTCTGCCCGTGTGTGTTTTCAGCCCAGAGGCGCTCTGCAGACGGCTCTGAAAGGCCACGCCGGCACTCTGCGGCAGATCCACACCCAGCAGATCATCTCCATGGAGCAGGCCATGGTAATGCCCCTCTGTGTGTCTCTGTGTAGTCATGGCCGGCCGGCTGTCTTGGTTAGATCTTCTGTGTAGTTTAAAGGAAACATCCACCCTAAACCACTTCAAACTACGTAAAAACAGCAACGCACGTGCTTTGTGTTCATTCGGTTATCTGTTCACTGTTGACTGGGATACAGTGAACTAATGTGACTTCAGGATAACAAACATTTTGTCAGCGTAGATGAGGAATAAACCGACTTTCTCCCCAGAAGTGGCCTCAAAAGACGGGCGTGCGATGCAGCTGGGGGGCACGTTGTGTCTCCGACTGAACCCAGGGAGACATTTACAGCCTTTGTTCTAATTTGTCTGCGAGTCGATGCAGAACATCGTCGCCTCTTCTTGGCTGCAGGGGTCGCTTAGAGGCACTCTGATAAATAAACTTCAGAATATGAAGCCAGTTGAGGGACAGAAACAACAAATGTGTGCAAAAGTGGATTTTCCCTTTAAGGGTATATTGTCAACGCACTTACATTATGATGTTTTTAAATACATACTGTATGCAGGAGCTGCAGGAGACCAGAGACCAGAGACCAGAGACAGTGAACGTTAGACGTGTGATCAGAAACACAACTCGAAAGAAATCATCATTTGTTGTACTTTATCTATAAATGAGCACCTCCAATGGCTAGAAACAAACCCGTTAATGCAGGTTTAGAGTTAGTCTAATGTGCTTGAAGATCGTCTATGCTCAGAGGTGGTGATGTGTAACTGCTATCCTTGTGCTAATGCTTATTTAAGAGAAGAACGGAATCATCCTCGACGGGGAAAACACATTCCTAGTGTTTCATTCATTATCATCAAAAGCAGAGTGTGTCTGACCCTCGGGGATGTGTCATCCAACACATGAATATTCAGCTTCATTCTCTCTGTCAAATAGAATCACACCACAGATGTCCTGCTTCAGACAGGCGTTGATGCACTTCACAGCTTTCACAACAGCTCTTTATCTTTTTCTTTTTCCACTTTCAACTTCAAGAAATATGTTAGAGCGAGGGTAAGCTGTGTGTCCATCCTGTGTATTCAGTGTATCTTAGAGAGATGCTGGATCTCTCTGATGACATATATTAACCTGAGATAATATATCTCATTCTGGGTAGTATTGTTGGATATTGTGTGTGTGTGTGTGTGTGTGTGTGTGTGTTCTTGTATTTAAATTGATATAAAAGTCACATCCTGAGTGGTGTTGAACATGAAGGCTTTTGTACCGAAATATTTCAAAATATCCACTTTGAGAGAAGAAGTGTCTGGTGTTCATTTGGTGACAGCTCTGTCTTCTCCATCATCTGTGGCAGAATCAAGGGAAAGGTGAATCACTTCTTTCTTTGCATTGTGGATATTTCATTTTGGGACAGAATTCTTCAGCATGCCCGTCCTTAAAGCAGATTATTGTTCATCGAGCGTGGGTTTGGTTCTTTGCCTGGTGTCCCTCTGTGTTTCACTGGTGTATTGCGACCCCTGACCTTGATCCCCTGATCTTTTGGGATGTCTTCTGTTAATTTGTCTTCTTAATGTTCCTTTTAAAGAGTGCGTTGAACCAGAGTATGAGGTTCCTGGAAAGAACAGCCACAGACCTGCCGGTGAGTAAACCAGCGCCTCTAGTCTCGATCCGGCACGCAGCCGACTCAAACTAAATCTCTCTCTTCTTCTGCAGAACAAAGTTTTAGCAGTTCTTGATGCTATCGAAGCGGCCCAGTACCTCATCTCCCACAATGCAACACAGTTAATCAATCGGGTAACTCTTGCTTTCTTTATATTCTAATTCATAGAACAGACAGCTTGGGTCCACGTCTACTTCCTGTCAGCTGATGTCGTTCACATCCACGGCAACAGGAAGTAGACCGGGACGCATTTAGAACGCCGACTGTAAAATGATCTAGAACTCACACTGTGTCTCAATCTTTCACAGGAAACGGGGAAATACACGGCGACCATTGTTGGCTACTTCCATCAGTACATAGAATGGGTCAAAACATCAGTAAGTGTGTGTGTGTGTGTGTGTGTGTGTGTGTGTGTGTGTGTGTGTGTGTGTGTGTGTGTGTGTGTGTGTGTGTGTGTGTGTGTGCCTTCGCTTCGGCTCTCAGAGGAGCGATGTGTAGTACCTGACCACATCCAGACAGGTAGGGGGCAACTTCTGGTCTCTATACTGGGTCCGTACAATCTTTGGATCCTGATGCTGTGGGACTGCCCCACCTCCCTGCTGGGTTAGTAAACCTGGTGCTGGGTAGACCTGGTCTCCTGGTGGTGGAGAGGACAGAACAGAAATAAGAGCAGTTTGGACTCAATCGAATAAAGAAATGATCAAAACGTAAACAAACGCTGTACCTTCAGTGTGACTAATGTTGACTTATGTTCAGTCCAATGCTGGTTTGTAGTCAAATCCAAACACTGGTGGGACACAAAGAGTCCAGGACTGGCAGTACCTTTGCATGTTGCATAAGAGTTTTGGAGAAAACTTAAAGAAGACAGAAATAGCAATTACAACCACTATAAATCTGAGGAATTTGCCTTGTGGCTCATTGGTTTCTATAGTTAACTTAAGGAATTCAAAACAGAGGAACGAAGCCTGAAGCTGTCTTACTGATCTCAGAGCTCAGAGCTGTCAATAGAAGGCTTTTATTTTGATCGCAATGTTTCTGTTGTTTTCCGAGAACACTAAAAGTACAAGGATTCTCTCTCTCTCTCTCTCTCTCTCTCTCTCTCTCTCTCTCTCTCTCTCTCTCTCTCTCTCTCTCTCTCTCTCTCTCTCTCTCTCTGCAGTTGGCTATGGAGGTCGCACCATGCAAGCCCTTCAGCAACATGCTGGACACGGCGGAGATCATTACGTGCAGCTTCTTGGTCGACTCCATGGTAATGATATCAAGAACCCTGTTCAAACATGAATAAATAATATGTAATAAATATGTTTGAAAAGGGATGGTGGTGGATGGTGGAGAGCTGTTTCCCACAGCCAGAATGAAAAACAACGTTCGGGATTTGATCTGTAAAATGTACGACGATAGAGTCAAATAGTGGCATCTTTCAGAAATCCAAAAATCGGTAATTTACAAAAGACGAATAAAAGCAGTAAATCCTCTCCATTAATCACTAGGAACGAGGGAATATTTGGCATATTTGCTGGAGGACTCATGTATCAATATTCAGTCCATCGACAGATCATTCCTTTAATGTGTTGTTTGTTCTGAACAGAACACCTTCTGGATGGGTCTGGGCTGCAGCACTCTCTTCCTGCTCCCCAGCATCATCCTCGCAGTGAAACTCGCCAAGTTCTACCGCAGGATGGACACAGAGGACGTTTACGATGAGTGAGTACTCCTTATTCTACTACATGTATACACATATATACATATAACGAGATATAACTACAGTCTGCAGTCATCATAATAGATATGTTATACGCTGGTGATGGTTGACGGACCTCCTTCTTTCTTATTTTCTACTCTTTCTGAAGTAATCTATCTATATCTTCTTTCAGCTTCTAGATTGCCAATTTACTTCCTGACACCTACTTCATTTGAATATTATTTAATTATATTATTTTAATTTCAATAAGAAGCATCTTAATTTCAGATTAAATACAACTGAAATAACTATTTGAAGGTCTTCCTGGTCACAGTAGCTCTACTGGTTCAGTGTTTATTGTGCTTTCTATCCTTCTTCTTCTTCTTCTTCTTCTTCTTCTTCTTCTTCTTCTTCTTCTTCTTCTTCTTCTCTTCCTTGTAGTTCCTCTGTTTCTGGGACTTGGCATTTTACTTTGTGATAACCATTTCTACTATTTCCATCTTCCACATCTTTGTGTTTGTGTGTTACATTCCTCTCTGTCAAGCACTTGGCACTTTACAAAGACACACTGACGCATCTGTCGGCTCACGTTTGTCCTTCGTGGACCTTTTGTCCACTGAATCTTTACGACACAAATACAACGTATTGTCTCCGCCAGTGGCGTCCGTCGTCACGTGATCTGTTACAACTTCATGGTGCATTTCTATCGCTGGACATTCTCAATAACACTCTTATGTTGTTGTTTTTGTTTTGTGTGTATCTTTATAGCATTGAGACAATTCCCATGAAAACGTAAGACATTCACTCCACCTCTCGTCTCCACCCTCTCTCACTCTGTGCTCTTCTCTGGATCGTGTACATAGACTCGTTTACTAAATGATTGGTGCTGGTTTACGTTGGTGAACTTGGACTTGCTCTTCTGGGTGGATGCTGTGGCTTCTTGTCGTGTGCTACCTTTGAAAAGTGCCCCTTACCTTTCATGAAGGGCTCTTTCAATCATTATCTTACAAGTCCTCCTGTCTTTTGTAAGTTATAGTGTAAATAAAACACTACGGTTTATACTCAAAAACAATATTTATCTCTTAACATTCTTCACAAGTTTGACTTCTCAAACAGAAAGCATTTATACTCCAGAACCGACCGGCATGTCTCCCACATCACACCCTTCATCCCCTTGTTTCTATACGATATCTTGTTTTCAGTATGGAAATTGGTAATAATGGTTATCATAGTGAGAGCCAACAAGGTGTCCCAAACCCTGTGATGACAAGGTAAACACACACATATACATATACATATATACGTATATATGTATGTATATAATAATCCTGTTACTGCATGCTATGGGAGGTGGAGGCATGCTATGGGACACGGGCTCATTCACCTGCAAAATGACGTCGCCGAAACAGTGCATGCCTTTAAAAGAGTTGATTCATTACACACACACACACACACACACACACACACACACACACACACACACACACACACACACACACACACACACACACACACACAATATATATATGAAGGCCAGCCAACTGAACAATAACGAGAATGATGACAACTAATGGCAGCTGTTATTTTAAGGTATCGGATATGACAGACTGTGTTTTTCCAGTCAGTTAGTTTGAAATTTGCATATTATTCTTCTTCTTTGCTACTCGTCAAATTTCGGCGCTTGCTCAGTGGCTCAACACGTCACACTATTCACCGTTTTCACTCGTTCCATAAAATACATTTCCGACAAGTTTTTAGGTTTACTCTCAAAACAAAACTACCCGGTTAGGCCGAGGAAGAGACCGTGGTTTTGGTTAAAATGAGTACGTTTGTCACGTAAAATAAATGAAGTGTTAAGCGCAGAGTGTCACTGACCAAGACGCGTTTGAGAGAATTAGATGAAGAGATCGTACCACTCATGTTTGTGTGTTAGAGTCAGAGTATGGAGTCAGGAGGTGATGAGTTTACCTTAGAGATCGGTGTGATGTACTTTCGTGAACTCTTCCATCAGTCCGTCTACGATTCCGTCTCCCCGTCTTCCTGTTGATGTTCTGCTGTGTGGGTTTTGGGGGATCTGTTCCACTAACCTACTGCATGTTCTGTGTGAATGAAAACATCATCCTGTTTCTTCTCATTTAGAGTCAGCCAAAGTCCGTCGAATGTACACCTGATCATTTTGTTCAGAGAGAGGCAAGCATGCGATGCTTTGGTGTGATGCTGCGAATGACGCTCCTTTGATTTTCTTCTTCCTCTAACGAGACGTCCTAACTGCATGCGACGGGTCTTTTAAGTTGCGTTTGGACAGACGGCCTGCTGTAACAGAAGAAGAGAGCAAAACAGCTGGATCAGACATCTTCCACAATCATCCTCTTTTAAACCAATCGAAGAACTCGTCTTTCACATGACTGGAGCATCATGTCCAGTTTTTGAGTGAATGCTGAAAATAAAAGACCCAAAGTGAAGAAAGAAAATGGCCATTTTGTAGTGTTGTCTTGTAACAGAGAACATCTTCAAAGACCTTTTATCTTCTATGCTTTTCTAGAAATTGATACAAGTTAACAACAAAAATCCCAGCATGCTTTTAAAGGGGCAATGAGTAATTTATGAACTCTGACATTCATCAACAAACAGCTACTGAAACACTGACACATCACCCTCCAGTTTTTTCTCAAACCATATTACTTAGTGTTATAATTAAGTTTTTAGAGAAATCTCTAAACCTGGTGAAATAACCCCACTAATATGAACACATGAACATGTGCTTTCAGACGGTATAACCCTTAAACCTATTGCCCCTTTAAGTTCTTCCACCTCGGCCGGATGTCGGTGAAGCTGTTCTGCTCTCTGCCTAGTGAACCGCTCGTCCTGTTTTCCTCTAACAGAGAAGCAGGCGACGGATTCACAACATGTGACGGTTGACTTGTGATGTTAAAGTTCTTCCCCTTGTGTGTGTGTGTGTGTGTGTGTGTTCCTGTGCCGGTAGCGTCCCTACATATGACACTATGAACAGGTTCCCGCGGGCCTCGGCTCCTCCGAGGCACATCGACTGGTGACAGAGAGCCGGCTCGTGTTCTGGCTCCTGAAAGGTACTGAAACCCGGCCTCTGCTTCATTTAATGCCGTCCTTCCAATCTGGAGCGTCTCTCTTGCACAGCCGTCGCCTCGTCCTCCGTCGCCTCGTCCTCCGTCTCCATCCACTGTCTAGTCTCATCCCTCTGCATTTCTTCTTCTAACTCAGCTCTTTAACACTTCTTTACAGCTGGTTTTAGTGCTTTTCTGCTCACAGTGACTTTGCAGGAAAACCATCATGGTGAGAAATGCTAATTTTGGACTCACTAACGAACCATAAATGTCTTCATGGTATTTATGTGACTGCTTAGTCAGAGTGCTGTAGAGAGAAGCTGCTGATGTTTGGCTTTGTGTGATGCTTACTGAGAACAACAGAATTAGGTTTCTAAAAACTGCCTCATTTACAAAACACTATTTAAGGACGTTCATGTTTTGGTTGTAGTTCATATCAAGGTTTCTCCCCGACGACACGCAGCATTTTAGAATATAGCTTTTAATATCTCGAGGGAAACGCATTAATCAGAAGAGACAGCAGGTTGTATCCGACTACTTTAACTACTATAACTACTATATAATAGATATTTAAGTATAAGCCCCATGAGAGACTTAAGCGACTGGGGTGTCTGTTACTTCACGACACAAACACACAGAGCTGCATTCATCTCCTGGTTCATTCAAAAGAAGAACAAAGAAACCAAAACATGAATTATACACTTAATACTTTATGAATCTAATTCTTTTCTCTCAAATATTTGCCTTCCCAGTGCCCTCGGAAACTGGAACTGAAATAAACCACAGTAGGTAAGTTTGTGATGAGTCCTCAGTCACTATTGTAAGAGAGCATCGACATGAGGAGAGTTAAGAAAAGAAGTTAATTCATTTCTCTTTTCCTGAATTAGTATTTAAGTATATTTCATGTTTATTAATCATAACCTTTTCATCTATTTTCAAGCCGTTTGTTTGACGAGTCCTCGGACCAGAAGCAGCTCAACAACAGCTGGTTTCTTTACCACAGAAGAGGAACACACACACACACACACACACACACACACACACACACACACACACACACACATCCCTTTGGTTTTATCTGTAGCTCAACTCAAAGCAGATCACAGAACAGTTCCCTGCTCCCCATCCAAGGAACTCTACCTGCAGGACATCCACCTCTCCTCCCCCAGCACCAATCTGAGCCACGCTTCTTCTGCTTCTACTTCTGCTTCTTCTTCTTCTACTTCTTCTGCTTCTCAAAGGACTGCTGTGTCTGCGTTTACATTTGTTCAGACACAAAACCAAGCTGAAAAATACACATTCAGCGTGACGATAACTGTGATGCCTGTTCATATTAATGTACTTGTTAGTGCTGAAGAAGACGGCGGCCGCTGGAGGAAACCTGTTCTACCGTACGTAGAACGGACGCATTACATCCGACACACGCCAACACAGGAAGTGGAACAGTTTGTCAAGGAAAGGTGCAACTTAACGGGACACAGTCTGGTCCTGAACGCCTCATCCTTTTCACCTGCGGCCCGCGTGAGTCGGAGCGTTTTTAAATGGATGATTTGAACTTAGAAGCAGCTTTGTGGATTTTTATGATTAATGTAAAGAAGTTTAGCATGATTTTATAAAAAAGAAAATAATAATGTTTACACTATTACAAAACATCCAGACGTCTTTGCTGGTTTTTGAACGGATTTGCAAATGACTGGTTGCCTTTCAGAAGTTTGTTTCATGCAGTTGTTTGTTTTTGACAGATGTGCTCCTTCTTAAAGGGAAAGTCAAAAAACACAAATTATTTTGTGGTACAGTGTTTGTACTCTTTACTCCCCCCCCCCCCCAACAAAAAATAGTTTATATAAGTTTTTAGCATTTTCCCTTAATTTGTGTCATCTAATTTTGTGTCACGTCTTTATTTTCTTTGTTTCCCAGAATGCATTTAAACAATCCCAAAATCATAAAAAAGTGGGACTATTTATCATCAAAGTGTAGTGATGTCAATACGTTTCTTTTTAGGGATTGATCTTTTTCTTTAACACCAAATCATAACTACGTTCCTAATTCTTTTGTTTGTAATTCTTTAAAATTAAGCAATTTATAGTTGCAGGCCCCCCCCCCTTCACGCGTTGTGTATGTCAATGGCTGGTAAGAAGTTTAACCAAAGAGTGATTTTCTCAGCTTTGATTGATTCATTTGATTGGTTAATGTCAACTGACAGCTTAGAAATTAGACAAACACAATATTGTGTTGATATGGAACAGATATACATGTTCTTTAATAATCTTCAGATTCATCTCGGGACCTTTAAGGGAGCCCCGGGTTAAAAAAAGTGCATCACCAAATACTATTCGGACCTTCCCTTTGATTTACATAAAGTCGGAGCATAACTTAACATTTAGTCAGTCCGATTGTTCCCGAGCTAACAACACAAACCGTCATGTCGAGTTCACTAACGTGACATTTATACTGAGTTCTTGCTTTCATAGTGACGACGCATTTAAAGTGGAGAAATACTTTCTCAAGCCAAATTGTATTTTTCTTATTTTTTACTGTAGTCTCAGGTCGTTAGCGGTCTATCAGCGATGTGCTTCTTTTGATTCTGCTTTTTAAAACCCCACACTAGCCATGGATACAGGTGTAAGAAAAGACGAGACGGAACGAGTGAATGTATTCAAGAGCTATCTTCTGTTCTGTATAACTTGACGATGTTGGCTGAGGAATATGCTGAACTCTTCATCATTGAATATTAAAGGTTAGATTTAGACAATCCATTCATGGGACAATTCAAAGAGTAGGAAACCAGCAGAGCGCGTAGTGGTTTACTCAGTGGATGCTGTGAGAGATGTCCATCTTAACGTCACAAGTTGTATTTAGCTAACTGTCTCTGAATAAGCTATCGTATATTGTAGTACCATATGTAACTTTACAGTATTAAAAATTAAATAAATGTACATTTCAATGTACATTTTCACTGCATTTTGATGATTTCGAAGTAACTTCGATGCTCACTTTTTTGATCCCACACCATTAGCATCACCATTAGCATCACCATTAGCATCACCATTAGCATCAAAACCAACAAATTAGCGTGAAAACTACAGAAAACATGTAATGTCGTGAACCGCATTCACTTTTTATTACTTTTTTTAAACTGAAAAAACTCAAATTCTTTTTTTTAATCATTTCAGATGAAGGTTTTAACCAGAGAGACGTACTAGCTTGTTAGCTAGTAGCTACAGCTAGAAAGCTAGCTATCTGCCTTACATACAGTGGGTCATATATATATATATATATATATATATATATATATATATATTTGTACATACAATAGTACTGCATAGAACTACTACAGTATACGTAGTAGTAGGTAACTACTGTCTACCGGTGGTCTGGATGAAGTTTAACGTGGTGTTCATTTAAAAAGGCTTTAGTTAGCTTAAGATTAGCTTTAGATTAGCTGACAGTTTTTGAACTTCTTCTTGTTAAGATGGACATCTTTAAGCGTCAGTGTGCTCACGTTACAGGACTATCATTCTTGTCTGCTGGCGTCTGGATGTGGGTCTGATTTTACTTTTTTAAGTGTGTGAAACAGATGCTGAGTCTGAACCTTCAGGACAGACTCAGCTCTGACTGGTTTGACCTGCGACGCTCCAAAGTTGGGCACCGATGGAGCCATAGGAGGAAAGAGTGTATACATTGTGAATAAACTTTGAAATGCAATTGATTGTTGTCACTTTTTTCAGTTTTGTGCATTTTTGTTTTTATTATTTGTGGTAAAGCAAAAACAAACAAACAGCATAGCACACATGCATTTAGCAAGAATGGGCAATTATACTGTATATATTTAAAGCTTTATGTATTAAGATAGTATGTTTTATGAATGACATGTTGCATACAGTGGTGGAAGAAGTACTCAGATATTTTACTTAAGTAAAACACAGAAGTCATGCATTTTAAAATTTAGTAAAAGTACACAAGTACTAAAGTATTAAAGCTAAAGTACTCATTTTGCAAGAGGAATGCGTATTAATGGCATTATGATTATTGACACATTGATGATTACATCTCGTTAATATTAAAGCTACTATATGTGGGGCTAATTTAAATATTACTTTGGTGGGTAGCTTGTGAACGTCTCCTGGGAAATCAATAAAGTTACTGATATCATGATGTTTTTGTTGATTATATTCTGTCAGGAAAGTACATTATCATGTAAATGCAGCTAGCACACGTACCTTAAAGTTGTACTTAAGTACAGTACTTGAGTAAATGTACCTCTGGTGACATGCAGCGTCTCGCTCACGGTGTATTTTAAAGCTTTAACACAACACTGCACATTCCTATGTGGTGCTGCCGCTGCTGGCCGGAGCCCACTGGTTGCGTTACTGGTCAGCTATTTTCAATAGGAGATGATTATCTTCTGCCTTAAGCTTCTTTTGAGGTTTACTGGGGCATCAACCAGGATGTGAACAAACACCACCAGAGAAAACCACGCGCAGCCTCGTCCCTCTGAAATAGGCTCGTACAGAAGACCAACGTCAACAACAGAGGCAGCGGTTTAGAGGGAAAAAGAACCTATTTAATCGTGTTTACTTGCACATCAAACAGGGCTTGAGTGGTTATTTCTGAGATCCGGCACAAGTTGTACATTACTGCGTGTACAATCCATGTGTAGCTTGAGGGTGGAGCCATACACCGACACCGCCAGCAGCAGCTAGCATGCTCTATGATAATAATATGCACTTTAAGGGGCTCTGCATGAAGAATTCTCTAATTAAAATACATAATAACTGTTTACTGTCAGCGAAGAGAGCGTCACATCTCTCACTACATGACTGAGCTTTCATTCTAACAGCTTCTTATGCATGAGCTCCACATACACACAGACTGTATCTCACCAATGCATCTTCCTCCGTTTACTTCGTTGTTGTCGTTTCCTAGTCTGTCGTACGTGTTCAGAGCTGCCACATAAACCCTAACCCTGCAAACTACGGGGATAAATAAAGCTGAATATCGTGCACAGTGGACGGCGTACGATGCATTCATTCATTCATTCATTCATTCACACACAGATACACATCAGGCGAAGTGTGCCGGTGAAGATGCTGCAGTCTCAGGGGAACGCAGACACTCAGCGGGTGTTCTGCAGAAGAGACTTTGATAAGAAACAGTAGCTTAAGAATTAAAAAACACAACGATGAGAGTCCTCACTAAGTACATTTACTCAGACGCTTCACAGTTTTGAGGGACTTCTGCAGTACTAGAGTACTATGTACTATATCTTATAAACAAAACACATGATCAACATATAAAATATGACCCTGTGTTGTCGATTAAACCATTAATTGCATATGTGTTAATATTTTGTACTGTGAAATCATTAATTATGTCTTTTTCGTGTAACTTTCACCTTCTTCTACCACTGCTGTTGTAAAACTGTTGAGTATATTCTGCTGATGATCTTTAGAACACAGTGTTTGACTGTATTTTATATTCATACAATTCTTTCCGCTGTAAATAGTGAAGCTAAATCTCTTCCAGACGCGTTGATCACCGTTGATCACAATGGGACCTTGTTTCCCTTCGTCTCATACGTTTCTAGTTCTTTCTCGTTTGGCTCAGATCCTGGAGCTCGGTGCACCATGTGTGAGCGACTCCTGCTCACGTTCCGTTGTGGTCGCGCGGCGTGATTGTGTTTATATTTGGGAGTGAAATGACAGGCTACGCTGCATGGCTGTGAGCTACAGCTGCCTTTTAAAAACAAGCGAGAACTCGAGGGCCTCAGAAGCCTCTTTTACACGAGTGTGTTCCCAGACGTGGTTCTGTTTAATTGAGACGCACTCAACAGACACAGGATCATTATACAAAACTGATGTTTGCATGATTGCAAAAAGCCCTCTGGGGACAGAGAGAGACAGAAAATGTTCAAGAAGATGCAATCTACATTATCTCGTTCTTCTTTGGGTGGAACAGTTCGTAGACTCGTTACGTAACACCTGGATAAGCGTCTCACGAGGCCCTTCCTGCCTTCTCCAGACGGCTATAAATGATGTCGCCGCTCTCCTCCTCCAGAAGGAAGGACCACAAACCCAGAGGATAAATAGCAGGAGGGACCCTCAGCTCGAGCAGTCCGACTCTCCGCCTCCGACACTCGGCATCCACCCGACGCCATGTGGACCCAGGACGCCGCTCTGATGCTGCTGCTCGCCTGCTGCCTTTGGTCGGCCGAGGCCCAGAGCGACGGGGGACAAAACATCTGGGACGACCCCGTCAAATTCAAAACCCAGGCCAAGGACGCGTGCACCATGCTCGTCACGGGTCAGGGGGAGTACACCCGGCTGAGGCTGTCGTGCCGGAGCAGCAAGCGCTCCTACTGGTGCGAGTACGTGGGCCGGCCTCACACCTGCGGCCCCTACAACAAAAACCCTCGCCACTACTTCGTCCAGATGATGTGGGGCCTCAGAAAGCTCCACAACGCCTGCCTGGCTCAGAGGCAGATCAAACCGCACATGTGCAGGAAGGCGACCGACGAGTCTCAGATGGTCTTCTCGGGCGCCTCCTTCCCCCGGTCGGCGGCAGAGGCTTCGGCTCGGATGAGACCGGCCGCACAGCCCGGCAGACCGTCGCCCGCGAGGCCTCGTCCCTCGCCCACGAGGCCCGGTTCTAAGAGGCCAAACGTTCCAGTCCCGCCCCGAATGCAGCCCACACCGAGAGCCAGTCCGCCACCGGAGACCGCCCCCGTGGAGAGCAACGCTAAGAGGGTGGCTCAGCGGTACTGCTGGAGGTCACTGCAGGGCATCTGCTCCTACTTCATCGGTTTGGTTCGGCACTAACCCGGGAGGTGAGCCACAGAACTGGGCCTCTCCACGAACACACAGCTTGTACTGTTGTTTCAGGACTAATCTAAGAGCACTCTGGTTGAACGATGATTCCTGTATATCTAAATATAGTGTGCCTCAAAATTCAAACTTTTCTCTTTTACTTGCTCAAAATATAACTAATGCACATAAATCATAACTCTATATGCATTTCTGCCTCTGCTATGTTCACAGATTCACAATTCTGATGCTGATGATGATGTCGGATATCTGATTAAAAACGGCCCATGGAGGGAAACTCCAGACCAGCAGTTTGCTCCTCTGGTAGAAGAGACAGAAGAACTGCAGCGCTCTCTGCAGGAGAAGAGGTGCTACTGCTGGGACCACATGAAGAAGGACTTCTCTGAGAACCTCCAGACGTCACGGCTTAGAAACGCTCTGTGAGAACAAAGTAAAAGCTCCCAGAGCAGGCTGTGAAGCACGAGTATGAAACGGTACAAACACTACTTCAACGATGTACGAGAAGAGCGCACAGATAACTCACTGCTTGTATTTGTAATTCTATATCGTGTACTTGTATATAATCTACTTGCATCACTCAGTATTATACTGTCTGAGAAAGGCAGTCATGTATGTACTGGTGTTCTGTATTTGACAGAAAGATATAATGAATGTGAAAATGATTTTATTAAATAAACATTATTCTCTTGTGTCGATAAGCTCCATTTTATTTCTTCGTCTCGATGAAAAACTACAAAAATCAAATGCAAGAAATGTAAATGTATTTCATGAGTGTTATTTTACAGCAAAAGAGCAGCAATATTAAAAACAGCTGTCAATATGTTTTACATTAATCCTCCTCATGGTCATCAATACATAGTGCTACACCGCATTAAACCATTAGGTGTCACTGTTGCTTAAATCAAACAGAGTTCAGTGTGTGGCGTTCTCCTGCAGGGTCGTCTGGCTGGTTTGGAGATAGTCTCAGTCGTTTATCTTTGGCTCGGTGCTCTAACAGATGGTGACGTGAAGGAGCGAAACACTACGAGTGTCAAACGAATGCCTTAAGGAGAAGTTATCATAAAAGCAGGTGGGACTTCCTGAAGCACGCAGCACTATCTACCAAAACAGACCAGTTTTAGTCCCCATATCTCACCGTTAATCTGGTCACAGGTTTAAACCAAAACACAAGTTAGTTTCAAAGTTCTGTCGACTAAAACAGAGAGAACACAGCTGTGAACGTGCAGGAAACGGTGAGGAAGAGGAGTCTTTAAAAGTGACTTCATCTCAATGTGCTCGCTGTGGAGCAGATTCTGAATACTTTATTTAACATAACCAGAATTATTAAATGTATTAATAACAATAATTTAACTCAAAATATCTCTAGAAGACGATCATTTCACTGGCTGACAAATATGAACTCAACAAACTTTGTAAGCCGTCCAATCATGCAGAGTGTGTGTGTGTGTGTGTGTGTGTGTGTGTGTGTGTGTGTGTGTGTGTGAGAAGGGGAGGGCTCATTCTGCAGCAGCGTACTGTATCTGCAGGTGCAGTAAAGGAGACTCTCAGCTCTCACGGGTCGGGACTGAAAACTGAAAACTTCTGGTAAGTCATCTCCGTCTCATCTGAGCTCAGTCTGTAGTGATCCCTGATCACTTTGGAATCAATAAAGCATCAGGGCTTACAGTGTGTGTGTGTGTGTGTGTGTGTGTGTGTGTGTGTGTGTGTGTGTGTGGGGCTGCTACTTACTGCCTTATTTATACATTACCTTAACATTACAGTGAATTAAGATGCCCTGTATGGTACTTGACTTCTTAAATTCATCACGGTGTTCCAGTTGAATCCCTGTGATGTCTCTGCTCTGGAGTGGTCATAATGTAGTATTGTGTCGTATACTTTCTCTCCCATCGCTGTATTCAAATCACCCTTTATTCTGATGGTTTCATCCAAGGCTGTCTATTAAATATCATTATTATTGTCTCTTTTATACCGTGTATTCATCCATTTGTATGTCTTAAAGTGAAGCACTTTAACTTGCTATTGTAAGAAAACCTTTTATGTCATTTTTGTGTAAAACAGGTGTGATAGTGAATCATAATGATTCTCTTTAAGAAGTGAAATGAAGGGGATTGAATGTCGTACATCTGAGTCCTAACCTCTCCTCCTGCAGGGTGTTCTGTGCTGCTTCCATGGCTCTCCTCACCAACATCGCCATCCTGCTGGTCTTGGCTTGCATTTCCCATCAGCTGATGTTGAGCAGCTGCCAGAAGAGCCACGGACGCCGTGGAAGAGGGGCGGACAGAGGACAGCACAAAGCCAGGGCGGGGCCGAGGGTCGGCCGCCAGTCCAAAGCCGCCGCCGCCCCCCCCGCGCAGCCCCTCAAGGGCAGGATGGTCACCAAAGACAAGTCCCGGTGCACCTGGGCGGCGACGGGCGAGGACATCTTCACCCTCGGGGTCACCTGCAAGAAGGGGGACGGGAGCTTCAGCTGCGAATACGTGGCCAGACCGTCTGTCTGTCAGCAGTACGCCTCCAACGTCCAGCTGTACTGGAAGCAGGTGGGCCGGGCGCTGAAGAAGCAGAGGAGTCTGTGCCAGGACAGCCGGGCGCCGGTCAGGGCGGGCGTGTGCAGAGGAGCAGCCGGAGAGGCTCACTTCAGACTCCACGACGCTCAGAGGAAGACCTCCCCGCCTTCCGCTCCACCTTCAGCGCCACCTTCTGCACCCAGAGCCGTCAAATCCTGTCAGCCGGGTAACAAGAAGCTGGCTGAGGAGCACTGCAGCGACTCCTGGTCCAGTTTGTGCACATTCTTCTTCACCATGGTGCAGGATTATGACTGCTGAGACAGAGAAGAGTGAATTGTTAAAATGATGAATTCAGCTCTCTATGCAGTAACATCAATACTTGTCTTATTATAGGTTATTTTAGGATGTATTTCTGCACATCCCTGTATGATTCTAACCCTAAACTAACACTTCTTCTTTCTATTCTTTCATGTTTGATTCATTTTGGGAGACTTTTACTGGGCTGATAGCTTTTAGACTCACGCAGGCTTAACACCATGTAAACACATGTAGCCATCTTCACGTCTTCATGTTATTTCATCTGAAAGTCGTTTGTTGTCCGTCACGCTCAATTCCTCATTCAAAAAAAAGACGCTTAAACTAAGAGAACCCGTCCTGTGGTCTGTGTGTCGGCTCTTTTGTCTTTTCCTAAATGTGTGAGCGCCGTGCTGCTGGAGGCATTCGCTGGAGATTAGCGGTTTGAGCGCGTTGGTTATTGACACGGTAATTTAACCGGAGGGAGAGTAATTTGCAGAAAGCCTCGGCCCGCATACCTCTGAACTCACACGACTCAAAGGCAGCTTGTTCAACAGAGGACGTCTGCCAGGTGTAAGGAGCGTCGTGTGTTTGCTGTTTGATATCATAATTGTTTTACATGATTTTAAATCAACAACAGCTAGTTGATGTCACTAATGTTCAGCGGTGAAATGAGATCCTTTACTGAAGTACAAGTAGAAATACCACAGTATAAAAACACTCCATTACAAGCAAAAATACTGCATTCAAAATGTACTTACAGTATCAAAAGTAAAAGTACTCATAATAAGGCTAGTGTCAGTGTTCTACTATTGTATTCCTGGATTATTATTATTGATGTATTCATCATTGTAATCAGTACTTGTAACTTGCTGTTGGTGGAGGTGGAGCTTATTTCAACTACTTCATAGACTTTTGGTCGATTAATCTGTAACTTTGGATCATATTATATAAAAGGATCTTATGTTTAGCATTTAAAGTCTGAGAGCAACTACTGCTCTTAAATACATGAAGTCAAATATATAATATATTCAAGTACAAGTACTTCAAAACTGTCCTTAAATACAGTACTTAATGCACTTTACTTTCATTAGGTTCATTATAATCCTAGTTAGAATGAATAAACTACTGACAGTGTTCAAAGCCGTTAAATAGATTCACATTGAGCACCAGCTGTCCACTAAAGACAGACATTACTAAGAACATGTGAATGAATACATCAGACAACACGATGTATAATTATATACAGTTATGTTAATGTCTCTGCTTCAGGGAGATCCATTTCAGAAAGAGCTTCAATGACCCTCAGCTGCTTCCTCACAACTAAAAGTAACTTCATGTTGAATAAACACACAGAATGAAGTACTGAACCACAGTACCACAGTACTGACCCACAGTACTGAACCACAGTACTCTGAACCACAGTACTGAACCACAGTACTCTGAACCACAGTACTGAACCACAGTACTGAACCACAGTACCACAGTACTGACCCACAGTACTGAACCACAGTACTCTGAACCACAGTACTGAACCACAGTACTGAACCACAGTACTCTGAACCACAGTACTGACCCACAGTACCACAGTACTGACCCACAGTACTGACCCACAGTACCACAGTACTGAACCACAGTACTCTGACCCACAGTACTGACCCACAGTACTGCACCGTGTCCCAGTGGGTGAATGACTGGGTCCCTCTGCACAGTGCAGTTATTATTAGGACATATGGAAATCACAAAAGTACACAGTTCACCTCTTTGTTCTGTGCATAATGCTCTGTTAACACGGATGATGATGATCACATACCTGTCCTCCTCCTCCACGTGCTGTTGTGACGTGTCTGCTCACTTTGGGTGACGTCAGCCACGTTAGCGCTGTACGTTGTTGCGCCGCTGCTTTCATGTGTTCATCCTCTCAGGAAAGATGCATGAGGTCATAACAGAACAGGAACCATCTCCTCCGAATCACTCAGTGAACACAACACGTCCTCTGACACGCCACCACAGCCGCTACATGTTGAATGTAGTTATGTGGTTCATAACAATATGTCACCGACATGTTTAATCTCACATAACTCTAAAACAACACAGACTTTTAAATGTGCGCTGTAGAAGAGAACCTGTGTCGTTCACGTGTCACACGTGACTTAAATTACTTCCTTATTAAACACGAACGTCTGCCGACCACGAGCCAATGACGACTACAGAACTTGGCAAACAACCAATCAGATTGCAGCGAGTGGGGGCGGGCGGGAGTCAATCAGCTCTGCGCATGCGCATCGTAGCTTTCCTACACTCGGAACCCTTGACAGTACAGCGGCCTCTGAAGACAAGCAAATTCTAAATTATATAATTATATCAGCCACTACATGTTTAAATGGCAAATAACAGCAACAAACTATTTTATTGTAGTTTTTATTATAGTAATCTGATTACCCCCCCCTCCAACACAAACTCCTCTACATGTTGTGTTGTGCCACAAGAGCTAAAATAAGCACTTGAACTTCTCCAAAATGTGTTTCTAATTATGATAAAACACAAATAAACCTCATGCTGGTATAATCACTGTCAAAATGCATCTTATCTTTTGGTCCACCACTCAAAGAAGCCCAGGAGGACAAACACACACGACCAAAGAGGTCAATTTAACACGTCTCTCTTTCCACACCACCACACTTCCAATCATGGAGTCTCCCTCTTGTCTTATAGACGGCACACTACTTCTCACATTGGCATTGGACACAAGTCATGATGTGTGAAATTGTCCAATTTGGATACAATTCCAGACGCTGGAGTGGAAAAGACATGTTGCTGTCAACAGTGTGCAGGACCGGAGGATGAACACCGTCAGACTCTCAGCGTCGCTCTATGTTGTTGGTGTCTGTTCTCTCAGGTTCTTCACGCTGCTTTATTAAAACCCTTCGTAGGCCGAGACGAAGCGTCCTCCCTGAGTGGACTGTGGCTGTTGTGGACTTACAGGTGGCCTGACTGCCTGTGGCTCCTGATTGGCTGAGAAACGTGGGCCTTGCCTTGGTCAAACTAAAAGTTCACTATCGACTCTAAGGAGATTTGTGTGTGTGTGTGTGTGTGTGTGTGTGTGTGTGTGTGTGTGTGTGTGTGTGTGTGTGTGTGTGTGTGTGCCAGTGCAAAACCAGGCTTACACACTCCTATGAATGCCTTGGCATTTAAAGAGCTTTCACCTCGGTGGAGCCGAGAATACAAAGAACTGAAGGGAATTAATGAAACGCCACAAATATTACATTGTTAGCGTGAAATGAGAGCGATTAGCAGGCGCCGGTCGCAGGTCCGGACCGAGCAAGAAACCGGCATCCACCGGGACTCCGCATGAACCGGACTACAACAGAGTCAGGAATATATGGCCGTCCTAAAGTGAGGGGAAATGATGCGACTTCATCTTCCTCTATGTGAGCCTGAAAGGTGACGGCGGAGGCTGGTTTACAGCATGTTCCTGCAGTGGAAGTGAAGGAGCATCCAGCACAGAGCACACGTGATTTATGACATTTAGAATCCGCAGCTGCTGCTACATTAATGCTGAGTCACTCTTATTGATTAACCACACAAACCGGAGACATATTAGAGTCATTTAGCATCGTGGCACAGTTGAACAGGAGAAGAGATTCATACAGTTTGTGTTGTTTTTTTGCGTTTTATATTTAAGGGTATCTCAGTCTCAATCAACAATTCATGAACTCATGATTAACTTCCTCGTTAAAGAATTAGTAAATTAAACTATGTGTCCAATAAGGGAGCATTAAAACTCCTCAACTAAGCTGGTTTACCTCATATTAGAGGACCAACACTGCACCTCATTTAACCAATATTCATGAGGGGTTTTGTATAAATGGTGTCAGTGTTTGAAGCAATAACGTTATAATATGACATGTTTTACCTTATGTTTAATGTCTCTCTCCATTTTGATTGTGCTGTACTTTTGAAGACATTAAAGTACTTTTCATTGTGTATTTTGCGGTTGAATACCACTGTTTGTTTGGATCTTCACCTACTATATTCAATAAATACATTGTATGATCTCAAGACATCTGAAACTAAACATCGTCTGAGATCAACTGCACTGAGGAGCTCAGACGTCTGGCTCTCGCTGCCTGAACCACTGTAACTATGCGGGGTAAAGGTAACGTCAACTGAGAGGACACGTCTGCAGAGAGAGAGAGGGAGGGAGAGAGAGAGAGAGAGAGAGAGAGAGAGAGAGAGCCTCTGGAGGAAAGCGTGCCAACACACGAACGCATTTTACAACTTCAACCTTCAGGCGTTGGTTGAATAGGTCACGTCTGGCAGACAGAGATGTGATGAACACGAGGAGAGGCTGGATGTACGGAGCCGAGCTCAGACTTCTACACTGTTCCACCGCGCTCAAACGTCACTCCGTCTGCAATCTAGCTTTAACAATCATAAGACGCTGCAGTTTATGCGTCCCACTGGAATCACAGAGATGAACATCAAGTATATTTTAATGTCTTCAATCCCGGCGACACGTTGATGCGTTCATACAGCTGCAAACCCCCCGCTGTGAGGACGTTGTATTAATGTCTACTTCAGATGGAACGTTGTCAAGATGTTAAATGTGTCTGAATCTCGTGGACGTGCAGACAAAGACAGAGCAAAGAGAAATAAACACACTGTCACCACAAAGACGTATGATCCCCACAGTCAATGAGGCGTGAACGCCGCGGTGAACTCTATTAACTGTGTATGCGGAGACACAGTGAGCTCGTTCTACACTTTGCTGCCCCCCTGTGGTGCAACTCCAGCAGAGCGAGGTCATCTCCCATCGATCGATCTAAAGAGCCAATTAGTGCGACGTCCAGCCCGTTCACGCAGGAGGACGCGGACGTGGTAGACGTCTTCATATGAGTCAACAAATGTCTCATAGTGTCCCATCACTTATTAATCGCTGACAGGCGCATTGCGATTCAAGTCAGCTGTTCATTTGTAATTAATGAGAGCAGCAGAGCCGTCGACATGTAGGCTTCAATAATTCAGCGGTGATGTTTATTCTAAGTTGCATTTCAATACATGCTGTGAGAACTACAGACAACTGCTAGCATAACACAGAGCCACGGCAAAAAACAGAGGAAGGGTTTAAAAAATAACGTGATTAATTCAAACATTACTACCATTGACGTCTACGACAAAATCAAAACTGCACCGTCACTCATTTCAGAGCCGTTTGAATAACGTCTAATATGAAACAAACAGTAAATATCTTTGAAGTCGAAGCACTCGAACTCTGTTCATGCATAAGTCACAGCAGACAGGTGAGTTATTCACACAAATTCAATCAATAAAAAGAAAAAGTCAGAAAGAATCAACAGCCTCATCTCTCATGCAGGCAGCAGCACAGACGGTGTTGCCAGATTGGGCTGGTTTCTGCCCAATTTGGCTACTATTGAATAAGTTGGGCTTGAAAAATATCATGAAATATGTTTGATTTTGTTTTTTTAACTGCACTCGACTGCAATATTCTGATCTAACATGTTACGTTTTGCGTATTTGATGCAGATATGAAGCTTCGTACGCTCATCGTGTTTCCCATCGCACATGTACGTAACGCTGGCGAGGTTCATGGTTTCTATTGAACTGGGCAGATTATAAACCTGGAAACTGGCAACCCGATCTGGCAACCCTGAGCGTGATGACGACGACTCATCCTCCAGGCCGCTGAGCACATAAAGCCACATTAATCGTTCCCTCCACAGAGGTAGAGTAACGCCTTCTGGTAGTCTCCGGTCGTGTCCTCCTGCGAAAACACAACAGACACGCAATTATTCAACCATCTTATAGAATTCAGTCTGTTTGGTCCACACACACACACACACACACACACACACACACACACACACACACACACACATGTCCAAGTGTCCTTGAGCAAGACACTAACTATAACTGCTCTGCGTTGTCTTTGTCTGTCAAATGATTTTAATGTGTTGTTGTTGTTGTCATGGAGCTCCACACCCTCACCCTTCAGTTGATCACATGTCCTCTGCCTCTATTAGCAGGCTCAGCAAAATGCTACCAAAATGTAGCTAATTAGCTCCCGTTAGCTCCACATAATTGTATAAAATAGTTAGAAGTAAACCTATTCTGGACTTGTCGACTACCTGCGACAGTAAATACATGCTCTGCAGAGACAACAAGGCTGTGAAGCTTCGGTTGTGAGCTGAGATTATTTACTCTACTTTATTACTTTATCTATCAGTGACAATGTGCTTTAATCAACAGTATTCATGAATTCTTCCCATTCGTGGGGTTTTCATCTGCAGCCTCTTGATATCAAAGTCTTGACTTGTTAATAATAGCATCTCAAAAACATCTCAGTGAATCGAACTCTAATGCACACGATGTCAGCAGAACGTTAAAGAACAGATCATTTAAAATGGTTTCCGCCGCTGGAAGGAGAATAGTCTACTTAACTCCTCATTATCAGCTGATGTGTCTGTGTTGCATGTTTGAAGCTGATAAAAACAACGTGTTCTTTTAAATGAGGTGCTGCAGGACGACGTCTTCTTTTAGGCCGACACCAGAAGCTAGCATCACACCGGCTCGCCTCGATTTAACAACCAATGGATTTGAGATTATTGCAGAAAATAATCTCTGATATTTACATGTGTAGTTGTGATTTAGACGTAACTGCTACGACGGGCACTTTGCAGCCGTTTCACCAGCAGACAGAAGTTAATTTCCACTAAGTGGGAGAAATCAAGCGCTAGCTGTCAGCAGTCCTCGGCCAGCGCTCTGAGCTCCATGACGTGAACACTTGTTCCCACTCAGCAGCTGGTAATTCTGATGTGAACGATAGGAAACGAAGCGTTTCTTCCTCTTAGCTTGCTGTAACAGAATGTAGCTGGCGGTCGTTAAGTGTGCTGATTGACCTGAAGGGTTTGATTGAAGGAGGAGGAGGCAGGAAGCAGTGAAAACAATAGACCGTGCTCAAAGCAGACCTCGTTTTAGCAGCGTTGACAATCCAGCCCGTTAATCTGTAATAAATCTGGATTCAATTACCGTGAATGACAGACTTTGGCAGGTGAAACTAATGACATTAATTATGGCTCTGGCTCATTTCACAGAGCCAGTAAGCCGTGACATGTAAATCATCACGGCCACGGAAATATATGAATACCTGTAAATTGAGTGCAGCCATAATTAATGGTATTAGTTACACTTGTGGCTGACGGGTCAAAATATCAGCTGTAGGAACATGAACATGACCTTTAAAAAGCCATTGTTGCATTAATAATTGCTGTAATAAAATACTAAAAATAACTATTCATCTATTCAACATTGGCCTTTTGTAACAGGAGGATGTCGACGTCTCTCTGCAGGAACATCTGGAGAACAGACCGATTGACTTCGGCTCGTGTGAAAAGCAGAGAAGCGTCATCTCGCGTCCGTCTCATCATGCCGAACAAGGCATTTTTAATAAATCACTAATCTCCGCTCCGTCACTGCGCTGACACCGTATAGTTCACCCAGCTGCTGCTTCAAAGCATGTGGAGGAAGAGATGAGTTCAGAGCGTCAGGGGGAAACTGTGAAGAGAATCACAGCGACACGTGTATTTCCTTCTGAAGCATGGGATTATTTAGCGTCATTAGAGAAGCAGACGGACTGAACAGGTTTTTAATAACTCTGGAGTTTGAGTACCTGGGTTGTGTCGTACAGAGACGCTCCATACGTCTTTTTGAAGCAGGCTCTGATGTCCAACATGTCCACCTCGCTCCTCGACACCATGATCCTCATCAGGGTGTCGTCATCGGTTCCGGCGTGCTAAACACAACAACAACAAAACCAAAGTTAGCAGCTGCAGAAAAGAACATCTTCAACCAGCTCGTTAGTGGAAGGAAATGTAAAACACATCTCTCGTTGGAGTTCTTTCAGATGCTGCAGTCTAAACTGCAAACATCGTGTCTGTATTTCTGCAAATCATTTTCAAATGCATGCTGTAAAAAATGTAGATTTGAAAATCAATCAGCACTCTTTAATTAAACCTGCTTTAAATATGTGGAGGGATTCATCACAACTTGTGCTCCATCATTTTCTTGCAGAGTGTTATTTGAGAAACTTGATCCCATCCCGTTTTATGCTAAGCTAAGCTAACTGGCTGTAGCTTTATGTAGCTTCACCACACAATGATGAGAGTGGTACCCATCTTCTCCAGTCTTTAAACTGCATTACCACACTAATTCATGCAGACTTGACAAGCAGTGTAATCAATGAGTCTGCCAATTGATTTTCATAATGTATGGAAATGAATTGAATCCAGTAGGAAAAATACATCTGAAACACATTATGCAGTGATTGTATATAGATAGCTGTGATGTAAAGTGTGTCTGATTTCTAAACCACATGTGGTTCTTTAAACAGACTCAGGGGGAAACAGCTCATCCAAAGCTCAATAATGAACGCTTCATATCTAATGTGCTCAGTTCAAGTGTGAAAACGACGTGTTGTGGTTTTTACGGGGGAATATTTCTGGGAGAGGTGAAGCGACTTCCTCGAGGCTTGTTGAACTGCAAAGCACCAATTACATGAAACACCTTCTATCAGACATATCGTTCTTGTTCTGTATTGTTTTCCCCGGTAATGAAACAAAAACACTGTCAGCAGCGTTCGAGGTGTGAAGGACTCTGTGAGACACTTACCCTCATAGATCTATACAGGCCTTCAGCAAAAAACTGTGGGACACTCCGGGCACATTTCACTGAGGGGGACAAAAAGCCAATAATGTCAAAGTTTAATTCCTTTCATTTTAATCTGACATGGTATTAGTATTGATTCCGACTGCTGACGTATTATGTTCTGCTGTATTTCACTCTCACGGCTCCCTAAATGAATAGCAAATAAAACAGAATATAAAATAAAAGATGAATTAAACTATAATGACACACGCTGTTCGTCCTGATGGTTAAACTCCATGTAGTAAGAAGGGCTGGCAGCAGAAACACCGCTAACAGGGGATTCTTTGCCTCCTTTTGTTTGGGATCACTCGAGTGTCATCCCGATGAATCACACTTACCGACAGCCAACAGGAGGTTCTCCAAATTCCCAGTGGTCTCTCCTTCAATGCTGTCCTCTATTTCAGAGCCAGAGAGCTTCTTGTAGGCCTCAAACACTGCAGAGAACAAACCAATAACAGCGACATGTAAACGTGAAAATAAGCCCTATTCAGCATTAAAAAGTCCAAAAGACCAGTCTGACTTTACATTATGTGAACAGAGTTTTATTGATCTATAGTATCGTAATCAATCCACCTTATTAGACACGACATTATCACCCAAAAATGACTGATAACACTTCAGGATCGACACTTATCAAATAGCTCAAGTGCAAATGGATTTTGAAAACCGCCGTAGTCGTTTGGATATTACAACTCGATGAAGACGACTTGGACACGCGTGCGTCACACATAATGTGAATGGATGAATAGAACGTGTATACGAGGCTCATTTAAGTGGTCTATCGGTGCCTGAGACATTATAATTTAAAGAAGCTCTGTCGAGGGAACATGCGGGAGAGCGCCTCTCACCACAGCCTACGCTAGCGCATTCCTGACCAACGCTTCCTCACACAGCGTGACGGGGTCATACTGTGAAGAATCTTAAGTAGGAAGAGGTCAGGTCGGAGGATTGGGTCCACACAATATGTGACGGTTACATCACGTCTACATTATTTGTTTTATCTAAATGTCACTGCAATTGTTTCACGTTAGCCTAATGCTTCATTTCAGCTGCAATATGTTTCATGTGTTGCTGCTTTCTTTTGTTTTCTTATGTTATGGTATCTTATTGTATTCCTGTGACTGTTTGATTATCTATTTAGAGATAGGGTTGGTAATCTGGAGAAACCAGCAAGAAAAACGCAAGATTTTTTTAAAAAATCCTCCAACTGAAAATCTCTTTTCCAGTGAAAGTAAAGAGCAGCAGCAGCAGCAGCAGCAGCAGCAGCAGCAGCAGCTCACTGAATCTAGGTTCCAAGTCTGCGGCGCTGACAGCTCCTCCCTTCAGGCCTCCCTCAGAAGCACCGTGGTATGAAGTCGTTTCTTGCTGCTCGACTCCGCCCACTTTCACTGCCGGTGAGCGGTGCATTCAGTTGGGCCGCTGACTCTCTAACCAGCTTGAACAAAGTCTCACCAACTTACCTCTCTGGCCTCCGTCTGCTGCAGCGAGACAGTCGGTCTTGTGGTTGTTGTTTATCACACCAATAAACTCTGCAAACTCTTCTGTCGAGCTCTCACCTGGTGTGTCTGAGTTTTGTGCCGTTCACTTTTGGACAAATTGGCCTCTCCTTCCTTCTGTACTTTTTGTGTGACAACAACAAGTGAAACGCCAGGATGTACTGTTTCACTCATGCTGCTCATTCTAACATGTATTTCAACAGTAACTAAACCTTTAACTGCTGCCTGAATTATTTATGTAGAATAATGAAGAACAAGGCGAGAGGAGGCGGATGGTATGTTGTTGTTTGTTCTCTTCAGACTGACTAATCACACATCTTAACGACCTTCAAGCAGCTCACCTTTTCTGAGATGCTCTGCGCTTCTGTTGCCAAGAATTGTGATGAATTTTTCCTCATCTGTGCCAAACTTGCCCTCACCGGCGGCGTACAAGTCCTGTAACGGCAGACACACGCTTGTCACAGCGAACCTTGGGTGGAGGTGAGTTACTTGAACACAGGAAGAGGATGAGTGAAAGCGCTGAGGCAGGACCTTGTGCTGCTCAAAACAACAGAAACGCTTCGTTGTTCTCGGTCCTTCACCTGCAGGTCTGAGGAGGTCTGGAACGTGTTGTTCAGACGATGACGTTTTAATTTGTGCAAATTCAGAAATAGTAATTAATATATATAATTAATTAGATGAGGATCACTTGTGTATTTCTACTTATGTGATGACCGGTGGAATGCATTTTATGCTTCCTAACACTTTTACTCCTCTGCATTTCAGAGAGAAATATTGAACTTTTTATTGGATCTTACAGTTACTTGGGTTTAAGATTTAAATATCAGGCTTATCTGATATGATGCAGTATAATACTACTAATCTAGAGTACAAGTATATAAAATTGTCTCCATTAAACGTTCCTACTTGAAAACATATCAATAATAATGTGAAAGGAGCCATTCTGCAGGATGAGTACTTTCACTTTTGATCTTTTACGTACATTTTGCTGATAATACTTCTGTACTTTTACTTAAGTATTATTTATAATTCAGGACTTTTACTGCGGTATTTCTACTTTAACTGAAGTAAAGGATCCGAGTACTTCTTCCACCTTTGCGGTGATCCGTGTAGCTTAATGTTTACCATTATTAGATTCACAGCTCAATATCAGTGGATCCATTCCTGAAGCTTGACATTCATTCATTTATCCTGTCGACTGTTCCTCTGAGCCGTCTTGGCCTTTAGCTGCTCTTTGGAGATCAGCCTCACAAACGTGATCACATCGTCAACACGGCGACATTTGAAAGACGACAGTGAAATCACAGTAAGTTGCTCTGCAGTCGTGTACTGAACAAGGTTGTGAAGGATTTTTGTTGCGTTTTCACTTTTTAAAGCTACCTGCATGTTGTGTTTTATAATCACTGTAAACAATGAAAGCTGTTTCAAAAGGTCTGAAGGTACATTTCTCTGCTTTTTAAATGGAGCCAGACTGGGTACTAAGAAGTATAAGTAGTAATACCACAGTGGAGAAATACTTTGTTGTACTAACATAAAAAGTAGTCATTGTGCACAATGGCCCATTTCATATTATTGGATTATTGATGCTTTAATGTGTTCGTTTTACCGATAATAATACATCATCATCATCATCATCATCATCATCATCGTTTCTTACCTTAGCGTCTTTCTCTATCTTGTCCTCGTCTACTCCCACCTCTCTGCTCCCCTTCACAGCCGGACAAATGAGAAACCAAACGGAGAGACAGACAGACAGGAGGAGAGACAGACAGACAGGTGGAGAGACAGACAGGAGAAGAGACAGACAGACAGGTGGAGAGACAGACAGGAGGAGAGACAGACAGGAGGAGAGACAGACAGGAGAAGAGACAGACAGACAGGTGGAGAGACAGACAGGAGAAGAGACAGACAGACAGGTGGAGAGACAGACAGGAGGAGAGACAGACAGGAGAAGAGACAGACAGACAGGTGGAGAGACAGACAGACAGGAGGAGAGACAGACAGAGAGGTGGACAGACAGACAGGTGGAGAGACAGACAGGAGGAGAGACAGACAGACAGGTGGAGAGAGAGACAGATAGAGAGGTGGACAGACAGACAGGTGGAGAGACAGACAGGAGGAGAGACAGACAGGTGGAGAGACAGACAGACAGGTGGACAAACATCAGGTCAGTGTGAACTGAGAGACAATGAGCTCAGAGCTTCTCTCAACTGAGGAATCCCTGAAGACGACATTATCTGCTAAATCTCCCAGAACCAAGAAGATTACATTTCTGTCTCTGAACCGAAACACATTTGAGAAATCAACTGCCGCTAACCCTAAACCTGCCTGTGTCCCAGCCCCACCAGAGGCTCTCGTCTTCAGGAAACATCACTAAAACACGAGTCTCTCTGTACCTGCAGGAGGATCACCAGCAGTCTCCGATAGTGACCCGAGGTGTCGTCGCAGACATCTTTCTCCAGCTTTCCGTTGAACTCTGGAGGGAAGAGGAGAAGAGGGGCAGAAGATTGCTTTCGCTCCCCGTCCACGGCGGTCACTAATGGTTCCGATCGACCCTAGTGGGCCGTCCTCCGTTCTGCCGGAGCTTCTGCGGCAGCACAGATGTGATTAGTCGGCCTCCGGACGAAGTGGCCTTCTCTTGTATCCGGATCAAATGAACTGGCCTCTTTGCCTCTGGCCCTCGTTGCCACATACAAGTTTGCATTGTGGTTTGTTGTCATTTAAAGCCGGTATGTTAAGAGACATTCTTGCTGCGACATATTTGAGTGGAACAGGTGTTAATGTACGTACAGTTTATTTAATTCCTCCATGTAACAGTGGGAAACCGAACATATGCTGTAATGTAAAATAATACCTAATACTGTCATGACACGTCCCTCTCTGATACTGTCCTCTGGTGTAGTATTATCAGACATCAGGGTTCTGCCACTATTCAGACTCTATTGGTTGCTGGTTGCATTGACAATGTTCAAACTTAAGCTCTTCTAGCTGGTGTTGAGTTGCTCTTTAAACACATTTCAGCCTCTCATTAATAAAACACAGAGAAACATCAGCCTAACATCCACAGTCGATCTCTCTCTCTCTGTCTCTCTCTGTCTCTCTCTCTCTCTCTCTCTCTCTCTCTCTCTCTCTCTCTCTCTCTCTCTCTCTCTCCGGAGTGACTCACCTTTCTTGTACACTTTGATGATATCTTTAATCTGCTCGCCGGTCCTGGAGGCCAGGATCTCAATCAGCACGTCGTCCTCAGTCCCGGCTCCCTGGGAACCAAACAATAAGAGACAAATGTGTGCGGCAGAACAACCTTTAGTTATATATTATCCCGTCTTATGTTTGTTAAAGAGCAATATTTGTGACAAAACAGACTGAAAACAGAAATGATTGAAGGTAACTGTATCATTTGTCAGCAGAATGAATTCGCTCAGTTGAAAGACTTGAAGTCAATTCTCCTCTCTGCTGTAATTAACTCCCAACAGTCTGGCACCAAACAAACGGAGCAGGTGTGATGGGAATGTCGAGGTCAAGTCCTACATGCTTTGATGGAACAGTTCATTTGTGCTGGTAATACAAAAGGTAAATGTAATGAAAGAATAACGAGAACAAAAGAGAAATCCATTTGTATCTTCTGAGAGGATCCAGGAGTTTGCTGAACACATCGTCCTTCCTTCAGACCTGCACTGTGAAGACAGGGAAGAACGTTGCTCTGTGTCGTAAAACTAGATACGTCAGAAAGACTCCACACACAACAGTCTCCTAAGAGACGTCTGTCCCTGAAGTGTTTTTGTACCAGGGTGGACTCACACCGACGCGTCGTGTTCATTCTGTCGCTTCACGACTGATACAAAGAGTTGCTGGATTAAAACCCATCAGGTGAGGTGACGTCACCGAGCTAGCAGGAAGGCTAAGCTAAGCTAACTGTGTGTAGTTCACTGTTTCCTGTGCGTACACACAACCACATTTCAGGATAACAAAGCACGTTATATTATTGGATTATAATTATTGACGCTTGAAGGTTTAAGATGGAGCTACACTGCTAGTCTGTGAATTTACAATAATCTTAATTTTGTTAATTAATCTATATCTGTAAAGTTAGTAACTTCAAGTTAATGTAGTGGAGTAACAAGTATTTGTCTCTGAAATGTGGTGAATTGAAGTACAAAGTATCAGATATTGGGAGTACAGCACTTGAGTAAATGTATTTAGTTACATTCCATCTCATTCTAAATATCATTTTAAATGCTATGTGACGTACTGCTTCAACATAAATGGCTCACATCTTTTAAATGGTAAACCAACATGAAGCTTTTCTGCTGGCAGACATTTCAACAGTTGAGACTGAGAAAGTCAATAATGGCCGAGTTCCATTGCGCTGGTATTCTGCATGCTGGTTTATTGGCAAGGCATCAATGGAAGGGAGCCTTCAGCTCCGTCGTCCTGCTATGACGAGCTGAAGTGAGAGCCGTTAAAAAGGTCCGTGTCGCTCAGATGACCGCTGCAACATCTGTGCACCAACACCTGAATAAACCGCATCGTCTGAGACCTGCGACGAAGCGTCTGAGGAAACGCCTCCATCGGTTACCTTGAGAGCTTTGTGCAGCTGGGAGGCGTCGTATGAGGCGGGCGGAGTCATCAACGCCACAATCAGATTCTCAAACAGCCCACCGAGCTCGGATTTCAGCGCGCTGACCAGGTCCTGATGGGGAAGAGAGGATTGATGACTGGAGCAGAGAGGCACACTTTGGATTGTGTTTGTATCGAACTTAATGCTGCGTAACGGAAATGCTGCTAAACATCAAAGAAACAGAACAAATGAGCCGTGTGGTGCTTTTAGCTCCACTCGTAGAAATATTCCTTAAAGTGCGTGAAAAATATTACCAGCAAAGTAGCAACATCATAACAGCATAGTGACGGGAAACATGGACACTTCAGGGCTCCGAGAAATATGCAGATTTATGTAAATTATTACAAATAAGCTTGAACATATAAAGAGAGCATTCCCTGTGTCGAGGAGATGAAGTGACATTTCACTGCATGGCCACATTATCAGAGAAATGAGGATAATCACAAGAAATATATATATATATATATATATATATATATATATATATATATATATATATATATATATATATATATATATATATAAACTAGGCAGCACAGAGTCCTCACAGATGGCTTTATTGATTTCTGTATGCAATGAATCACATATTCTGGTGCTGCTGGGAGTATGACCCCATAGAGTCTGTGAAAAGAGTAATAGCATCTGTCAATGTGTGTGTGTGTGTGTGTGTGTGTGTGTGTGTGTGTGTGTGTGTGTGTGTGTGTGTGTCTGTACACACAAACCACCCAAGGGATCCCAGGATCGACTGTGCTTGGCCGGTTCAATATACGGTCAAGCAGCTCTCTAACAGAAGATCTTTATTCTTCTAGATTACATAATTCGTCTCACTTTTCACATAAAAACTGGATTTTAAATCAAATTCCCATTAAAGGGTTTGTCAAAACAGCAGAAAGATGCACTCTAATAGGAACATGCAGCAGAGCATACACTCTGCAGGAGATGTTAAAATATCAGTTTCAATATCGTATACATTTCCCTCTTCCCACTTTTTGCAACCAGTTCTCATTTCAGATGAGTGGTTCATTGTCTCTTGCGATCACCACATTTTACATCAAGTAATAGAAGAGCCTCTGAAAACACACTTCAATGTTCAGAGAAGCACCAGGAGCTACACTTTGTGATTTCCTGATGCACCTTTTTACCTCAAGCTGGCTCATCTCTTTAAACTTCAGGGTACACTTACGTTCGCTTCTCCATAACCTCCACAGAAAGCAAATCAACCCGCTGCTTTCACTCCACAGGTGGTCACAAAACGACTTCACAGTCAGAGGAGGGGAGCGTTCAAAATGGCCGTCTCTGTATACTGCGCTCTGGCAGAGACACGCTCACGAATATGCAGTGAGAGCGCTACGTCAACAAAGCAAGGAGCAGCTTGGATTACATCTTCATTCAGGTGGAGATTACACCATGACATCTTCACACAGAAAATAGTTGTTTGCTGCAATATTAATGCTATGAAGCCCATATATTGCACCTTTAAGTAAAAGCAGCGATGCAACAATGCAGGATGTTCTACATTACAAGCAAAAGTCCTTCATAAGAAGTAGAACAGAAGTAATAGAAGCAACATTTTAAAATGGCTTCTGTGACTCGTATTGAGAGACACATTGTTTTGGTCTTTTGATGGTTTGTGTTGACAATGATAGAAATATAGATTACTGCCTAGCCTCAGTCTTTAAGGACAAACAATAATAAGAAGGTAGAAAGACAGATGAACCTGAGTAAGTTCAGCAGATTCCTCTGTGAAGGTTGGACGAGGAGGACACAGTGAGACACTGACATGTCTCCGAACCATTCAATTCCTCGGCTCACCTTTCCGTAGGCCGTTTTGTACGCGGCCTTAATTTGCTGGCGCTGATCGTTGCTCCGCGCTGACAGAAGCATGAGGATGGTATCTTCATGCGTACCTGCAGCAGAAGTCAAGGGAGCATTATGTAACATATAACATACTCTGAGAGCTTCAAACAGGCACATGCAGCTTTATATCTAAACTAGTCTTCTCTTTTTATTTCTTTTAGTAAAGCATTATTCTATTTGCACCCATCATCTAACAGAAAACCTTACTGAGAACAATGGACAGCTTGCGATAAACTCCGATATCAACAAGGAAAAGCTCCTGAAAGTCACCAGGTCCTCAGAGGAGAACAGGCTGCAGAGCGGCTCACCTTAACGCCTCAAAGTGTTGAAGCACTTCAGGTAATTGTGGCTCGAAGCCCGACTGATATGTAATGACAGCTCTGACTATGAATAGATGATGGGTCACCATTGTTCTCCTCACTTTTCCTTTTTTTTTAAATTCTGCATAATTTCTCTTATTGTGAAAGGACTAAACTGACAGGAAGCAAGAATAGAAGATACAAAGATTGTCAGTCAGGTTGTATTTAGCAGGAGAAGCATCAACATGTAAACCTGCACCTTTACATTGATGCTCGTTATCGGGCCCATTGATTTACACTAATGACTGCAGAGCTGCGTTCTCATTACATTTTCCCATTTTGCATCTGAGAGAGGAACATGGTGTCAAAGGTCAAACTATTAAAGCATTATCTAAATCAATCTTAACAGCCATCAAAACAAGACGTAACTTATGTGACATCTCCTGTCGATGATTCATCTCTCACAGGTTTATGACATTTTGTTTTGTTGGTTTGTCCTCTTTGTCTGCCGTCCACTTCTCCTTTAAGTAAAACAATACTTAACACGCTAAAATGTAGAATGTTGACAATTTGACAAATACACATAAAAATAAACCTGCTGTTGTTATTGTTGACTAATCTTACCAGAGAACCCTCAAGCATCACTTTTAGTATTATTGAAGAGTTTTACAGAAAACCTGATAAGAGTGGTGACCAAAATACTTTCATTTTCAATTAAAAGAAATACTTTTTCTTTGTTTAGTATCACCTGTATGTTACCTGTATACTTCATCACCATGCCTATACAGCCGTCTGCTTCTGCCATCACATCATAGCTGAATATGAATGAAATACATTCTGTTTGGCGGTGCAGTAAGCGCTCATTACCGCGGCGTTTCTGCAGAGCTCTTTGTGGAACTGAGTTGAAGCTCTGACATGTCTTTGTGTTTTTGTTTAAAAAGTGTAAATGTGAAACTCGGTGACACTCAGTTTCTCTTCCAATTAGACGGAACACACTGGAGAGAGGGACCTGATTCCCCAGAGGACGGCACTAATTGTTAAGAGCAGCTTCCCTGACAGCTGTGTCATTATTACTGTTAAACTGGAGCAGGACAGGCAGAACATCGCACTGTAGAAATATTCTCACACTTAACTATACTAACGACATATAGACATGACACAACTGTCATTCGTGGGTATGTGCAAATAAACCTGCTGCAGCTGTGACACTCCAAACTGACAATAACTAGACTTGCTCGTCTTTCCTATGAGAGATATCACATCACTGTGGTGCGACTTGTTGAGTGGGAAAAGGTTAAGACAGCTGACCGAGTCCTTTCATGGCTTTGTGGAGAATTTCGGCATCGTGTTTGTCGTTGAAGTTGACGAAAGGTCTCACGCTGCCTCTGTACTCCTGTGGGAGGAGAGCAACACAAACAAACACGTGTTTACATCATGCAGCGGTGTTTGGTTTGTCCATTCTGGGCTACTGTAGAAACATGGCGGCCATTGACCTCTTCATGTAGATAGAAACAGCTCCTTCTGAGGCAACGATAAACACAACAATTCTTTTTGTTTAGGTGATTATACATTAAAGAAAACACTGGTATTAATATTTTATTGCATTCGTGTCAATCGATCCCCCTAAATGGACCTTGAAAGGAAATAAAAAATAATAATTTATCGATTAATATGCAAAGTGGGTTGCTGTGCCTTTAAGAGACGCTAAAATAAAATGAAGAAGAAGAAAGTTGAAGTGCTCTCCGATGGTCTAAGTTTCAAGTGCTTCCCTGCCCTCGTAAAAATAAAACCATGGTCATAAATAATTTAAAACATATACTGAATATCACAGCACAGGACATCAAAACCCACCTGGGGTCGAACGTCGTCTCTCCAAACTCTGGAGTTAAGTACTTATAACCTGAACCTAGTCTGCTGCTGCTGCTGCTTTGTGTTCTGTAGGTAATTTCTAAAAATGCGTCTCACTTGTAGATTGTTCTCCAGGGAGAATGTAATTTGAAGAAAAGGCAATAAAATATCTGCCTCATAACAAACTCTGAGCAGGTGGTAGAAGCAGAAGAATATTGTCTCCTCTTCCTCTCAGTAAAGGTTTCTGTTTTATCAGTTGTCAAGAGAACGACCTCTTCTTGCAACATGACGACGTTTATCTTGAAGTGTCGCTCTGATACGTCACGGCTCTGATCCGGCCTGCATGCATCATGGAACAAAGCACAATCAGACATAATACAGCCTATTTAAGAGTAAAATTAGTCACGAGCTATTTAAACTCACATTTCTTTAGTGGGATGACTCAACCCTTACTGCTCATTAAATGTTCTTTTATTAGCATTCATCCTCTACAAAGACATCAGTGTTAGCTGTCAAACTGTCATGACAGCATTGTGGTAAAGTTACGCTGAAATATCTTCACAACTATCGGATGAATTGTCATGAAATGTGAGACACTCATGTGTCTCACATTTGTCTCACTGCTGTGTCTCACTGCTTTTAATCTAGCGCCACCTGCAGGTCAAAGGTTCCACTTAAACCAGTGAAATATCTCCACATCTAGACGGATTATCTTATCATCTACCGTCAGCATAATGCTGTTAGTTCAGGATGAGACGCCTCAACAACTATCGGATGGATTGCCATGCAAATGAAAGATATTCAGGGTCCCCAGAGGACTGATCATCCTGACTTTGATGATCCTGTGAGCGTATTATTGACTCTAATGGGAGAAGTGACACACAGATTACCACCGATTCTTTTCGCTCCATAGTCACCAAATGTAAATGTTGGACCCATTTTTTCACAAGCCACATAACTACGTTAGCGAACGCTCTAGCTAACTCATATTCATAATGATTAATATAGCAAAAGAAAACATGAATACACTATGCAAATATATCCCAATCTGCATGAGTGTATACCATTTCAAACCATTGCAAATGTTAGCATGCTAACACGCTAAACTAAGAGCAGCATCAGCGTGTTAGCATCGTCATCGTTAGCATGCTGACGTTGGCATGCTGACGTTAGCATTCAGCTCAAAGCGCCGCTGTGCTTTAAGTACAGACAAAGAAACTAGCATGGCTCTAAAGTCGCTAATATTTGCTAAACAATGCTTCTTTTCATATTTCAAAAAAATTGGTCATTTTGGAGATAAAAGTTTTTCAATAACATAAAGAGTAAAAACTGTTGATGTAGTTTTTTAGCAATGGTTAAAGCAGTCAATGCTAATTGTAGTAGGAACTATTCAAGCACCATCAGGGAACATCGTCTCCCATCTGTCCTGTGATGTAATTCAAACCCGGTGGGGACACAATAGACACGCGTAGCTGCAGTTTCCATGCACATGATAATACAATATGATACAAATTAGACCACCGTCAGCTCTTCATTACCTCTTATTCTACTCATGCGCACGAGACAGTCTGAGATCCCTCAACAAGCTCGAGAGGATTCAAACAAATCAAGGATATCAAATGAAGCTGCTCCTTTTCTTTTGTGTCAATGTGAGCATAATGCGTTTTGTGCGGCTCATTTCTTATTAATGAGCGTATTGTCACAGAAGGTCCTGTGAGTGGATTCGGGATCATCTAGAAGTTTGAAGCATCCGTACGCATCGAGTCTCCACAGCGTAGGAGAAACGGGAAAAATGAGGATCCAGGGAAATCAACATTTTCACAAAATATAAATCATCTAGAGTTGCATGCAAATCAGAGGCTGGAGCTGACAGTTTGTATTGTTTAAGACTGATCATGCAGGTCAGGCTTGGAAAGGCTCTGACCTTTCAGGAGTCAAGACACACTCCACTGCACAAACACATAAATCAGTTCTGGGGCAGTAAACATAGTTTTATTTCCAACTGTTTTGTGCAAAACAAAGTTGTTTCTTGTACATTCTCATGTGTTTTACTTTATCACACGTTGACACTCATGAATTTAACAGAACATAAAACAAAGAAAGGAAAAACTTACCATCCTTTAATGCTGATCGCAGACAACCGCCGTGAACTGAAGGAAAGTGGAACAGATTCCAGATTAACTTGTCAGGAGTGGTGACTACTGAAAACACGCCGGTGTGTTTCTGAGCTCATGAAAAGTTTACTTTTTAGAGATACATATTATACATAATACATAGTATATAATATACATATTATCACAGGACAGCGAGGGGAGTCAGAATTAGCCCAACCGTAAACATCTAAAACAGTAAAATACACATGACTGCAGCAGTAATATTACTCCATAAACATCGTATATAATAATAAAACACTAACAGAGAACATTTTACTGCACAAAAAATACTTTTTACGCTTCATACTTGCTGATAATACTGTTGAAAGCAGGACTTTTACTTGTAGTGGAGTATTTTCAGAGTGGCATTGTTACTATTGTCTACAAACAAAGCATCAACAGAGAGGAATAACTAAGTGCTCTTACCAACAGGTGTGTCTCCTCTCTCTCCTCTCAGGTGACCTGTGGCTCTCAGGTAGAGGACTCTTTAGGTCCTGACCTCTTCTCCTTTGGGTGGCTGACACACTGTTCCTCTCGTGACCCGTGTGCACTCAGTTGCTTTGTGTGACTTTCCATAAAAGGGCTAGAGGATTTCAACGGAGTTGCATTGCTAGGCAACAGCTTGGGTCCGTGTTTACTTCCTGTCAGCTGATGTCATCGCTGCAACCCGAGCAGCCAATGCATCATTTATAGGTTCCTTGTTTCAGCGCAACAGGAAACTAAGCGGGACACATTTGGAATGTTTACGTTTCTAACTGTGAAACGGTGCAGCTATTATTGAGACGTTATCGTCTTCATTATGTTAAATTAATGACAACATTTTTTTCCACAAACGCTAACGATCGTCCTCTTAAAAGGTGCAGAGTGGAGGATGTGGCGGCATCTAGTGGTGAGGTTGCAGATTGCAACCAACTGAAACTCCTCCTGTGTGCCTGAAGGAGATGATCTATGATCTAGAGACAGTGTTGGTTTGAACCTTCTGGACCACTGTAAGAGGACCTGGTCCCTATCTAGGTATAAACCGGCTCACTCTAAGGAAACATAAACACAACGAGTCTTATTTTCAGATGTTAATACCCAGAAGAATACATACTACTTCATATTATACTCGTTTTCTAACAATAGATCCCCTAAATGCTTCAGAAATGTATTTATATTTTAGTTTAGGTTTAGGTTTTATGATAATTCTGAATAAAAGCATCAACCGTACAGATGAAGAATCTAACTTTAAGAGCGCACACAAACAATTAACTTATGTTACTTCTATTGACATTCAACAGCATGAACATTTTAAATAATTAATAAAACAAAAAATAAATGGAAAAAAACACATGACTTATTTGAGACTCACCAGTGACGGAAGAAATATTCAGATTTAGGCACAATTACAATACCTCAATATCAGTGACGTCACGGTGAGGTTCCTGTCTGGTGAGGTTCTGACTCTACATAAGTCAGATTTACAAATATATGAACCCAATAGAGAAGCTTACATCACCATTCAACTGGCAGCTTGACCATTGACTACTGGTTGTTTTTCATATTTCATATCAGCATTATTTACACACACATAGGTAAAGTACATATTTGATTCCACCGCGAGCGTTTCAGAAGCAGAGCGCTCGTGAGCGCCACCCGCGAAAATCGTGAGATTCCTCGATAATCTGCGTAACAACCAGGATGTATAAAGAGAACAACGAACACATAAAAGGTTACTTTACCTGTCCGACGTTGAACTGATGTTGATTTGGTCACATTTCACTGTTTTTTGAGACGTTTTTAAGCTTGGATATAGAATCTTACATTTTTGTGGTCAAAGCAAAATATAAGAAGACGAGAAGTGTAGAAGAAGAGCAACGACAGAACAAGCATGAACCTGACCCGTGGGCTCTCGCTCGCCCCCTTCAGTGAGGCAGAGGTAATGTTCGCCTCTCTGTGCTTTTTGCTTTTTTTTTTAATGTCAGATCAGCAACACTAAACATGTTCTACACAGACGTGAAATACATTATTCTATGTAAAGAAAGGACATCTAATAAAGAGTCTACAGATATTACAGTGGTGACAAACAATGAGACAGAAAAAGACTCAACAGTTAGTGAGGATTCACAGTGAGGAGAGGAACAGCTGGTCACTGTCTCACCTCACTGTCTCCTCTGTTTGAACAGGACGTGACATCATTCAGAGGTTCTGATTATAAAAATTATTGAAATGATTGGAATCATACAGAAACTACATTTATAGCACAGATCAGTAGAGAAATATTAACATTTATTTTACTTTAGTATTATTTGTTTTTTACTTGTCATGATGACAGGTGAGGCTCTGCCTCCCCTGACCACACTCCCTGCTCAATATAAAATATAAAAAAATATATAAAATACTATTAAAAGTAAAACCACTCAATGCAGAAAAATGACCTCTGTGAGTGTTTTACTTATATAGCAGTAGTTTAATTTATAAATGTGTATATATATATATATATATATATATATATATATATATATATATATATATATATATATATATATATATATATAGTGTTTAAAATCCTAATTTGTAAAAGTACCTAAGTACCTTAATAATCATGTAAATGTAAGACTGAAAGTACAACATTCCCCTCTGAAATGTAATGGATTAGAAGTATAAAGGGGGATGAAATGGAAATACACACGTACAAAAGTACACGAGTAAATGTACTTAGTTACTATCCACCACTTAATTATATGAATCTGTGAGTGAGGTTGTCCTTCTTACTTAACTCAACATGAATTTGTTAACGAGGTGACTTCTACCTGTCTTTGTGTCTTCATGTGTCTTTATGTGTCTTTACCTGTCTTTATGTGTCTTTATGTGTCTTTATGTGTCTTTACCTGTCTTTATGTATCTTTATGTGTCTTTATGTGTCTTTACCTGTCTTTATGTATCTTTATGTGTCTTTATGTGTCTTCATGTGTCTTTACCTGTCTTTATGTATCTTTATGTGTCTTCATGTGTCTTTACCTGCCTTTATGTGTCTTCATGTGTCTTTACCTGTCTTTATGTATCTTTATGTGTCTTCATGTGTCTTTATGGCAGACAGGAGACAAACAGGAGACGCTCAATGGGAGCGAAGGGATCAGCAGAGCGAAGCACAGCTCACATATCACCGTCGCCGGCCTCGTCCCTGCAAACCTTAATTAAAGTGAGCACTTGTGAGTAGATGAGAGGGTGAACACCATCTCTCAGCTATCCGGTTACGGATGCTCTGCGTTTCATCTCACAGCCTCTCAGAGTGACGTGGAGACAATTTCCTTTAATTGCTTTAAACGAGCAGCTAATAACTAATTTATCAGATTAAGAATGTTTTTTTTCTTCTTTTCCACATAATTGAGAAGTTGGTATTAAATGTCAGTATCATTTGAATATTCAGAATCACAAATCTCTCATAAAATAGGCTCCAAAATGGAGATTTTATTTCCATCTAAAGAATTGGGGTAATTCCTTTAAGCCAATCCAAACATCTTACTATTTCCACATAAAAGCAATTGAAAAGCTCAACAATCTCTTTAATGTTTGGTTCAAATGTTTCCGACAAGATGGAATCATTTGCTTAAGTTTCATCACCTGTTTTGCTTGAACATGTCTCCATCTCGAATTCCCAAAATGCATTACAAGTAGAAAAAAACCCTCTCTTGCGCAGGTATTGCTAGAGTGCCATTGGTTAAGTTCCCCGCATGCCACCATTGCCTAAGATTGCCATCCCTAGAGGCTGCAAACTGCTGACTTTAGCGTTTCCCTCCTGCTATCGTCCCTGAGTCGTCGGCTTCCAAACTAAATCACTGTGAGCTTTTCAGACCGGAGCGTAGCTCCGTGGGACGGCCAGGTCAACAGAGCTGTGGCTCCATTTGTCGGGTGCTGACTGACAGATAATCAGCTCCGTCGTCAATCAATGGGCCTCTCCAGCCACCGCTGATGGGCTTCGGCTAGTTATCTCCCTCTGTGCTGAGGGCAGGTGCTATCAAATGCAAAAATAGCTCCATTTCAACAAACATCACCTGGCCTCATGGACCCTTTGAGGGCCTCTACAAAAAGCACAGAATAATAGCTCTGATGTTAAGAGCCGTGTAGCTTCAGACTGAGAGTCAGAGAGTTATTCTGTCTTCTACTGTATTTTCTCTTGTGGCCATTTTGAATACAAGATCTGCTGTTCGACAGAATTACTTCCAAACATGAGAGACAACTAAATAAATCAGCTGCACCAGCAGTAGCTACCTGGATGGTTAGATAGTCTGTTTGCTATGTTAGACCACACTTCAGTACAGAACAATACACTATATGTTGGAGATGGATTAGCCCACTTTGACAGTTATATGTGTGATTACTTTTCTCACAACATATTTACAAGGAATTCAGCATTCCAGACAGAAGTGGCTATCACAGAGGACCCAGGCCTTTCTGTTGGACCCGCATGTGTCCACAGACATATGGCACTGCATGTATTACAGGAGGATCGAGACGCCACAAATGGACAAGCAGTGCCAGAGGAAACCATTTCTGGCTCACGACAGAGGTGAAAATCATGCAGTGGTTTGGATCCATCCACACAGTGTCAGAGCTCATTCATCTACAGGTCTTTCGCTGAAGGCAGCAGACTCTGAGAGAACCTGCTCAAGAGAAAACTGAGGGAAGATGTTTACAGGTTCAGCCTTTTAGTAAATACACTTATTAGCTTTCGTGCCAAGAATTACACGAGAAGATTGATACCCCTATAATGTCATATGAAGCCCGCCACTGATTAGCTTAGCTTAGCACTAATACCGGAAAAGGGGGCAAACAGCTAGCTGGCCCGGGTATGTCTGGAGCTAAAGAAAAATTAGCAAATAATAATTTTTACACTACACAAAGGAGATAACATGTTCATTAGTGAGCTTTAAATGCACTGGTAGTTGGACTTTGTTAGCTTTAGACATAGCCAGGCTAGCTGTTTCCCCCTGTTTCCAGTCTTTATGCCAAGCTAAGCTACGCAGCCGCTAACTCCGAAAACATTATTTTTAGCAGAAGCCACAAAAACATTTAAAAAATAGATGCTTTAACATGATTAATAGTGTGTTTTTTTCATTAAAATAGTTTTGTTCATAGAAACCGTTTCTACTGTTATCTGGATGTTAGCTATGCTGAGGCATCACACCCAGTCTGGACCATGTGTGTTATCGTGCTGCTGTTTTAAGGAATCAGCTGTCGGTGTGTAATGAACACGCTTCCCTCAGGGCTATCGATTCCTCTCAGAGCATTCAGTCAAAGACAGCCTGGCCACCTAATGACTAATGACAGAAAAATGCAACAGAGAGAAAAGCACCAACACCCTACCTGTGTATAGTAATATTATCCTTATGCCTAAAGGGTCTCGTTTACTTTGTGCCCCCCCAACATGAACAGAAGGGTAACTTGAGACACACAGCTCCTTTCATATCCTCAACATCCCTCCTGCCAATTCACCAATAAGATGAGAGCAGTGCAAATTGCCCTCCTGAATGCATTGCTTTAATCAGCATGAATCAAGATGCAGATTTAATCTTGGCTTCTGCTTTTTACTCTGCAATGTTTGACCTCGGTGGTGTAAATTCATCCGAGAGATGAAAAGTGGTTTTCATTACTCAGGATATTGATCAGACTCCCTATTTTTACGCATATTAAATACATAATATAGTGGGGAAAAAGATGAAGCTGCTAAAATAAGACAGGTTTCTATAAATACTAACATGAACAGGTTTTTATTAGTTTTTAAGAGAATATGGAGTCCAAAACATAATTTTTCAAAGTCATTTCCTTACATGAATCGACAAAGCTCTCCCAACAAGCCTCAGTCCTGGCACTGTTTTGGCACAACTGTCCCCGTTTCTCACAACACGTGCTGCAACCTCTGTTCATAGCAAGGCTGCCTGAACGAGCGGCCGGGCTGCAGCATGGATTTTGCCACCGAGTTGCTCAGCTGCCTGAGGAGCATCCAGAGGAGGAGCAGCATCAGCACCAGGAGTCCGAGGAGGATCCCCACGTACAGGCTCAGGTTCCAGCTCCAGTCCAGCGCCAGGGGCAGCGAGGTGGACGCCACCAGAAATTTTCTGGGGGCAGGCATGGGGGGGGTTAAGGCAGCAACCCACCCTCCCCCTCCCAAAAAAAAGAAAAGCTCTTTTCCCCACACTGGTCTTCTCAGGGGTTACACAGATGCTGTGCTGTTGCTGCAGAAGCCATTGTTCAAACAGGTATCCAGCTGGTTTGGCTGGGTCATAGAATTCCCATTTGTTGCCACGGTTTAATCCTCCGGTTAGGCATAAATGTGAGGAATCAGCGGCAAAGCAAACCTGTTGAGAGAGTGTGCATGGTGTGAGCGGTGCATTGAGAGGAAATGGGAGAGCTTTCTGCAGCTGGGCTGTGCTTCCCCTCCTCTCCTGTGAGGCTCCTCACAAAGCCAGCCTCCCAATTCATAACGAGAGAGAGAGATGAAGTCTACGCCACCGGCAGCCTTTACTTCACGTTCAGAGAAAATGTAGTCACTGATGGAGTAATAAAGGATCAACATTCTGTCACTTAATAGATAGCCATGAGCGGCAACATAACATTAAAATGTCTGGTCCATAACAGTCCCTTCACATTTTAATGCATTAACACTGATCTGCTCAGTAAAGAGACATTTAGAGCACAATGCATGATCTGAAATAAGCATTAGTGGCCTCAGTCGTTAATCACTTAATGGCATAAATTACCATTGAAACAAGTCACTCATTTTTGCCACAGCTTTGCACTTCAACCCTCAAGGCACCTTACAGCAAACTAAAGGAACAATTTCACACGTGAAAGTCTAGTTCTCCAAACCGCAAGACACAGAATCACCAGTTGGTTAAAATTGTTTTAGTTCCATCTGAAGAAACCTTTAAGGACCAAAACCGGTGCTCTGCTGCCCCCATGAGGACAATGTGAGCATAAGAGATGTAGACACAAAGTTTTACTTTAAATGAATTTTATTTACAAGAGCCATATTTTACAGTGCAGATGGTGCCTTGAAAAAGGGTGTCAACTTCTCAGACACCAATGTAATTAGACAGCTGACTCCAATACAGACAAAGTGTACTTTAATGTGCATCCCATGAGGCACCAACGGTTGCACCTCTCAAGATGAACCAGCAACATTAACTGCAATCAACGCAACCTTTTTTTAAAAAAGGTGGAACAAACAGTTCGGTTTTATGGGTTTTAGCACATCACAGGTCTGGAGTTTGACACTAGATCAGAGACCTCTACATTTCGTCTGCGGTTAAAAGTAAAACATTAAAACTGCTTGATTACCCAACAGTAGCGTACGGTATGAAGGTTAGGATTGAGTATATAAAAATACCTTAAAAACTCTAAACAGAGCGCTACTCCAAGAAGAGCAGGCCATGTCATTTAAATTCTGAAAAACATCATTAAAAAAAAAAATACAAAAGATACGACTGACAAGGGTACAAAACTCTACATGACAAGAGGAACGTTAGTTCAGCAGCAATTTAGTTGGAGCGTCGATAAGGGAAACTTCTGAGTATCTGGAAGAGAAACAAACGGCGTTAGAACATTAGCTGAACAATACAAACATTACAATGAATGAACGTTTAGAGCAGCAGACTCACTTGGGGCCCTTGTACTTCTCCCGGACAGACTGCTGGGCGTGCTGCGCGGCACCGAGGAGAGTTTGGTGCAGATCCTCAACGCACGGCATCAGATCTTCCAGTGAGTAGCCGGTCTTCTCCGTCATGGACTTGGGCTGAGGAGGAGACAACGAGAGTCATCTTGCTTGTTTTCACAAGCCCACCGTTACCCGCTCGGACACTTGCACAAAACGTCTCCTCCATTTAGACCATTCCACCTCAAACTTACCCATGAGCCACCAGTCACAACGTGGTTTGCCAGCGTGTAAGCTGCAGCAGCAGTATGCGATGGGAGGTACTTCAAGAAGGGATCCGAATCAACCAGACTGAGCTCCCCAAGGTACTGAGGAGAGAAGTCAGAGGTTGATCTTCTGCTAGAATATTCTGATTTAATGTGCCAAAGTAGCATATGGCCATATACATCAAATCTAAATGCTTTGCTCACCATTGCCAGGCTTTCCACCTGTTTGTTAACCGAATGGTGAAGGAAGTACTGGGTGAGAAACTGGGTGATGGTTGGTGCTGCCAGATCAAAGGAGAGCACTTTAAGCACCAGATGCTCCATTCGTAACACTTGCTTCTTGGTGTAGGTGTCATCCGTGATGTAAACAAACTCGGCCACCTCCGGGGGATAGATCTCTTCAAACTTCCTGCATTTGAACATTTTAAAAATAGTCAAAAGACTATTTCTGACATACTTTGTGATTTAAGTAGTTTGAATAAAACAGACTGAATATAACGGCTACATACGAAGCCAACAGCATGGCCGCCGTCCCAACCAGCTGAAGCTTCCCCCTCAGGACCGACATGGAGGAGAGGAAGCGATCGATGTAGTTCACGGCCAGATAAAGCGTCTCATTCTGGAGCTTGTACTCTTCTCCGACCTCGACGAGCCAGTCCACCAGGATGGCCCTCATGCTGTTCGTGATGTCAGGCTGCTTCTTCATGTAGCCCGCTTTGGGTCTGGTTTTTACCTGTGGAGCATCAGGGTGATATTTAAGGAATCTTAACTTTTAGGCAAAGTTTATATACTTCAGATGCATTCCTAAAAAGGCCTCATGACAAGTAGGTTTCTCGCAAGATGTGCTAAAAGAATCGTTAAAGCAGAGATGCAGCGTGTAGCTTTTCACTTGGTTTCTCACCTCCACATCCCGCAGGTACGTGTGAATTTCCGCAGCATACTCTGGGACCTCGTTTACATCGACTGGTTTCTCCTCCCCCTCGACCACCGACATGTCCATGGGCGAGTCTGAGGAAAGAAAAGTGAAAACCTTCAGATTCTTCCCTTCAGATCTATAAATAATGTAAAAGTAAGTTATTCACAACCCACCGAAGCTGAGATCCATCGCTGCCGCTGGCACATCAATGGGGGCCAAGGGCTGTCGGAGTCGTGCTGCAGCATTAATAGTTTCGGGGATGGACTTGGCTTTAACGGCGTCCACCACCGGCTGTGGCTTCTTGATGCAGGCGCCATCGGGCTCGTCCACATGGATCTGGAAAGCAGACAGCTGGGCGAGGGGCTTCTCCGAGCAGCTTCTGCCCAAGTCTTCATTTTTGCAGGACAAGGACTGTGAGGACTCCTGGAGGCAGAACACAAGGTTAGTTCTGATTCAGCCCACAAAAGGGTTATTATTTCTGCAGAATACAACAAATGCTGGTACAACACATGCTGGGGAATACAATTAAATATTCAGTGATAACGTTTTAACAAAGCCTCAACAATACACTTAGGGATGGAATAAAGTTTGGGCAACAAAGAGGCAGTTTATTTAGTAAAACAAGAAGCAATTATTGCACAAGAGACATTTAAAACTGTAGAATCTGCATCACTACTATGGTAATATGATGTCAGGGAACACTCGTTTAATTAACACCAACATCACTAGTGATGGCGGGAGGAACTCACGTGCACAAAACACATTTCGAATATTTGTATCATAAAACAGGACGGTGTACTGTTTAATTTAAGCAGTTGAAGTCAGCAGTTAAAGCATAAAGTGTAATACCTATTGTGATATTAAAATGGCGGACAATCTGAGTAACAGGCGCAGCTAACTTTAAAGCTTTGTTTCAATATATTTTACACGTTTTAAAGTGTTTAAAACGGCAGATTAAGGACCGATTTTAGGTCATTTAACCGGCTAGATAACTGAAATGAGTTGCCTCCTAAACGGATACAACAGCAGTCCCATCATTAGCCAACACTAGCTCGAGCCATGTAGCATTAGTTGTCCCCACACTGACCTGTTTGGTGCCGCGCTGGTTCTGGGCTCTGCTCCGGTGGTTGTTCTGCAGAGCTCCCAGCACGGTTCTGCTGCCGGCTGCTTGTTGTTTCGGCGGAAGGTTCTCCTGGTTCTCGCTCGCAGCGGCTCTGGGTTTCAGCGAGCCTCTCAGTCTTGACAGCATATTCTCCTGGTTGTGGAGCTCGCTAGCCGCGCTAGCTTGTCCTCTGTTCACGTTAGCTCCGGACATGTTTGCGCTCAATAGAAAGAAACTCGTGTCTGTGCGCTTACTAAAAGGTACTGACGTTACAGCCGAGGTGCGCCCTTGTGCATACACTACATGTAAATATAAACAGTTTCAGATGACCGCGTGAGGACGGTTATGTGGAGGCTAGCATTAGCTGCTACCTTGCTGAGGCAGGTTAAGACTAAGCTGTTGAGATGGCAACGACTCGTGGAACCGCTGAGTTAAAATCACTCAAAAACAAAATGCACAGATGACGGTACAGCTTCAACAAGACGTTAAAAGTGTTCTTTAAGTCGCCATGCTCGTGAGTTTCTAAATGATTACCACTAACCTGCACATACAGCCCAGCTAGCCTCGGTCCACTCACACAGAAACATGCACAAGGAGATGTTGCGTTCTCTCAGTTCAAGTAGCCCGCGAGGATTGAAACGGACCAATCACAGGCCACACAGGTAGTGACGTTCAATGAAGTACGGGAGCCGAAAGAGTGCAATGTTCGCCTGATTGCAAATTTATAACCGGTTTGACAGATTTGAATGTTAAGGTCGCGAACGTTATTTAGGGGTAACAGCTGCAGGGAGAAGTACTCAGAGCTTATACTTAAGTAGTATTACCAGTAAAGTACTGCATTCAAATTATTAGCGTCAAAATATGAAAAAATACTCACAATCACATGCATGACGCCCCTGAATTATTATTATGAATGCATTAATTTAAAGCTGGTAGAGCTCATTGTATTTACTTTATATACTGCTGGCTGGCTTAAGTTATAGTACTATAGCATATTATATAATAGTTGTCATATATTTTGTATTAACAAGCTGAATCTGCACAGCAATTAAAGTGATCAAAAACATGTAGTGTATAAAAGTGGCTTCCAAAATGTCGTGGCAGCATAAGAGGGAAATACTCAAGTAAAGTACAAGTACCTCAAAATGGTACTTTAGTATAGTACTTGAGTAAATGTACTTAGTTACTTTCCACAACTGGATAATGTTCATCGATGCAGACATACAAACACACGTTGTGTTGTATACAACATCCTCACGTAATGCTTTAATATTAATGCAGCGTTTTCATTTTTGTTGATAATCTTAAATACTTTACATGTTGTGTATTTAGTCTTTAACACGGCTTCTTTTTTCATAAACTGAAACCACAGCTGTCAAATAAATGTATTAAGAAGTTCAATATTTTTAATAAAGCATCCATCTATCTTTCATGTCCTTATTTCTGGTTCTTGGAAGTTCATTAATTCAAATAATTGTCAAGATGAATAAGGAAATATGGTAATTTATAATTGTAACAATCAATTGATTGCAGACGTAATGATTTAATGGATGAGACTGAAGTGTGGACACATTATTTGTCCCATATGGCTCATGGTATCATAAGAGCTTTTCCTTCCTGTGGAATTCAATATTCTTAGTTGCGTTTGTTCACAACACTTTACATCAGCCATCATTAAAAGATACATTTTACATTTTTATTTCAATAGGAGGGACTCACAGTGCTATGATAGTTATGATATAAAAACATACATTCTCTGGCTTACATTTGGTCACTGATAAAAAGAAGAACCTGCAGTAATCTGGCAACCTTATAGTGGTTTATTAATGACCAACCTTGGTTTTATATGCTATCAAAATATATTATAAATATTTAAATATTGTATACCATATATAGGACAAAAACAAACAGCTGAAAGACATCGACACTGCTATTTACGACCAAAAAAACAACACTTTTGTATTTACAATACAAAAATAGCACAAATAAAGACACTCAAAGTAAATAAATAGCCTCGGATCCACATGACATCACGCCTCGTTGAAGAAGTCTAACAGAGAATTTAAGTCATAATTGTCGAGTATCTCCAGCAACGAGGACACTTTGGTTTTCACATTCTGTCCTTTAAACTTGAATTTATCGATGAAGAGGTCCGTGATCATTCCTACAGGAAACAAAGAAGAAGAGAAAAGAGTTACACCAGCCATGATGTCGGGTTCATGCAGTAGAACTTTACCTTTCAGGGAACAGCACCAGTTTCTCATAATGTTGGCAATGAATTAAAAGATCGATGGAGGGGAGGAAGGAAAATGAGTTTAGTGAAAGTGTCTCTGGACATGAGTGTCGGTGGAAATGCATGGATGATGAAAATACCATATTGTTTGTAAGAAGACTATCAATGAAGTCTATTGGTATCCAGAGTTTGTTCATTGATTAATCATTACTCTATTTATGACATCTTAATTTATCTTCAGAATATACAAACCTCTATCATTGTTTTGTGTGAACATATACCAGAGTTGTGTATTCATGTATAGATATGTAACTCATGACTTGTTTGAACCTTTCCAGAATATTTGTCAGTGTTCCTGAGCCATTCACTAATATTTCACCAGACACTTCAAGGACTTTTATCTTCCCTTAAATCAATCAAGGACCAAGTCTCTGGAACAACCTACTCCCATCACTGCAATCAACATCTACATTATCCTAATTCAGAAAACATCCGAGAAGATCATTTTATCATCCATTTTTGACTTCTAGCCTCTCCTGCACAAACATTTTCTTAAATTCTTACAGTCTTTTTCATATATGTGCAAGTGAATAAATAGCGCTGCACCGTAAAGCCTCTCGAGGTGCGCCGGCTGCTTCTTGTACTCCTCGAGGAGATTCGCGGACTCATCCAAGATGTTGCGATACTCCGCGATGAGGAAGTCAGCGTTCCCCTCGTGAACCTGAAGCTCCTGCCAATCAGAGAAACCGGAGAGGAAGTGAGGTGGAGGTAAGTGAGCAATGAACAAATTACTTTTATTTATCATTTATTTTTCATTTGTATTGAAACGGGATGAGTGGATTTGTCTTTTTAACCCGTACGTACCTTCAGTGCATCGATAAGCTGAACCTTTCTAGCCAACAGCAGCTGGTACTGCAGCTTTGGATGTATCATCTTCAGAGTGTGCCTCACAGAGTCATCGTTGATATCTGGAAGATTAAAAAACAAACCAGTTAGTCTAGTCTGTTAGAGATTATTCCCTGAGTAAAGATGAATAATAAAACACAGACCATATGAAATGTTGAGATTGATTTTCCTCTTGGTGGCTTCTTTAGAGAGAACATCATTCAGGATGGAGATGGTAGAGATGTTGTCTGACTTGAAGTGACCTTCCCCTTTGCTAAAATTACAAATTCAGAGAAAAAGCATGTTTGATTTCAACTAGATTATCACACACATCCCGGAGGAATCAGCGGAAACAATATATAAACCATAAATAAAACGTTTCTAGGGGCATCAGAACGGTTCTAAAATGCTACAACCCTTTGTCAGTTATCTCATAATCCTGACACATGTTGACACACGTTTAAGACTCTTTCCACTCCGTGCTTCTGTTTACCAGTAGGTGGCTTCAAGCTGTGTCCCAAGAAAAGTGTTGTGGAAATAGAAAGCGATGCTCTCTCCTGCCGGTGTTTTCTCAGGCACCTCTGGCAAACAGAAGACCACCCAGGAGTGGATCTCAGCAAAGCTGAACTGTCCCACCAGACTGAGCCTGTTCATGGGCCTGGAAGACAGACAGAGGGACAAATAGCATATATAATGTGTACGGTTAAAATCATGAGAAAACAACTGAATTCAAATCTAACTAATTAGAATCTTCTTAACCTTAACCGTTTACCTTTCCTGGTCTATGCTGTGTGTCCGCTGGTGGAGGGACAGAGGTTTGATCTGGTACTGGCGGACCTGGCATGTCTTGGGTTGCAGTCTGGGGGTAACGTAAGCCTGGAGGGTCCCGTACTGTCCCTCGATGGACCTCACCTGGAACAGTTGTTACGGATGAAACGCAGTATTTCTCTGGGGTGCATCATCAAACAGTTTCAGCAAAGGGAACAGGTGGCGTTCGTCGAAGATACAACAGGAATGTTTCTACTTTGGGTAAAGTGACTGACGCAATGAGCACAAGAAGCAGCTCAGCACCGTCTGTGAGACTCATAAAGGAAGGCCCATGAGAGAAAGGACGGCTTTCCATGAAGGACGTGGGAGGAACAGAATGCCACAGTATGCAGAGTTTGGATGCGAGTGTTACCTTGAGCTCCAGTCTGGTGGTGTTGGCCTGACACCGGTACGTGGCCAGGAGGAAGTTCCCGTTAGGCTGCTGGAGACAGAAGAAGAGCGTCAGGCCTCTGGGAGCAGCAGCAGCTTCATGACCTTTTTTTATAAAGCATGTTTGTCCTGCGCTCACCTCTGAATCACATTCACTGAAACTCACAACAGCAGAGTTCTTATCCACGTCCAGCAGGTCTATGGGGACGTCACTCTGCAGAGGAGATTCATCTTTAAGCTACATTTTGCATGTTTATGTCTCCAACGAGGTTTGAACAGCTGTTATAATAATGAGCAGACCTGCAGCAGCAGATTGTCGATGGCAGTCTGCACCTCAAGAGTGAGGCTGTAGCTGGCATCGTCCTGGCAGAGGGTGAACTTGTCATTGATGCTGAAGACGGGCACAGCAGAGACGGCCGTGCTCGACTGAGAGGTCTGCTGGTACTGCTCTCGGCCCTGCAGGACTTTAACCTGCAGCTGCTCCAGCTCTGCCCTGGGAGGGAACAAAACGATCGGTCTTGAAATCGTTCTTAAAGCACAAGGACATGCTGTGTAATGAGAAACTGAGGCTCTTCTTTTTCGCTGGTACCTGAGTGCTTCTACTTTGGACTGGACCTCCTTGCTCATTCTGACCTCGTCTCCGGGGCCGGCCTCAGCCTTCTGGGGCTCAGTGGTCAGACCAGTCACCCATCCTGAAAGAGGTGGTGACAGGACAGCAAAGCAGAATAAGTTGTGCATATCAGATGTCTTTACATTAACTGTAAATGTCAGACAGTCAGAAATGACTGTACATCTCTCATCGAATACAAAGTATTGCAGACAGACTGACTGACATGTTTTCTTCACTGCGAGAACATTTGTGAACATTAGGTGAACAGTTCTTTTATTTTTTATCCAACCTGTGTAAGTGGCAGTCAAGACCTCATCATAAGACTCCTTCCCCACACAGCCGCCCTGGATGGAGGTCACACTCTCTGACAACACCTGAAGGCAGAAAAACACGTCTTTAAAACTGGAAGCTATCGCTACCGTATACTTTTAGAAGACTTGAATAGATCTGGGTATGAACTGACGGACACACAGGGTCAGCTGTTTTAAATCAAACTGAACAGTAATGTGAATGCAGTACAGTATCGCTGCATGATACTGACAAAACAAAAACATTAATCTGTGGTTAAACATTACAATACATTAAATTGTAATTTTAAAAGTACATATTGGAGTGATTTTGGATGGAAGTTGGAGGGAGTAAATTGATAAAAAGACGAGTCATGCGAGTCATAAACTCACGTGCTCAAAGCGTAACGTGGGCTCACTGGCGCTGTCGAAACCAAAGACCTCAACCGTCCCATCGTCCCTGCCCACCAGGATGTCACTCACCCCGTCTCCCATGATGTCATAGGTGTCGATGCAAAGGATTCCTGATGGGAGACCAGATCATCCTTAAAACTGTCAAAACTGTTTCAAATAAACATGCAATAATGTATCCTTAACAAAATAAAGAAGATTAATCGTGGATCCTTTGTTGTTTCCCTACCTCCTAAGACTTAACATCCATATGAAAGTATTAAACATAGAAGTGATTGGTAGTGAAAAGGCTAACACACATTACTGTGATCATGTGAAGAACAAACCTCCTTTCTTTTTGTCGTTGTCGATCTCCCATTTGGTCGCAGCTGCGCTCTCACCGATCTGCACCAATCCTATTTTGCCGTCGGTAGTTCCGTAGAGGACTTCCTCCCCTGCAGAGAAATCCATGAGGTTATATGAGATCCGTGTGAAGCGGTCTCATGTTTTATTGTTCTAGTGAACAGCACACAGGAAGGTCAACTTGCCTCCATCTTTGTTGTATAGTTCCAAGACAGATGGAGGACCAGGGACCTCAATATCGTAGGCAAGCTCCGATCCCTACAGAATAAAACGCATAGAATGGTAAATATCATCTAATTATTTGACGTAGAACAACAAAATGTATCAAAATCAGCTAATATAGTCTTAGTTTACCTGCAAGACTCTGAGAACCCGATCTTGGCAGGCCAGGACCGGGGCGGGGCGGGACAGGTTTTCTGAAGACAAACACGCGATGTCATTGATTTTGTCTCCAGAGAGGTAGTAGTGCTGGTCCTTGCAGTCACAGTAGTGGTTGAAGATGTAACTCGCGCACACAAAGAGGTCAGCGCCGGAGACGTGCCTGGAAAAGAGATAATCGACAGTTAAACTCACACAGTTCTGCACGAGTCAGTCGAGCAGTGCAAGTCAAAAGGGGGAGAGAGGTGGTTCCTACATGGCGTTAATGCTTTCAGTGAGGTTGGCTTCAAAGGTGAGGAACTGTTTGCCTTTCTTGGTGAATCCTCGGACGTGAGAACCAGAACAAACAAAGATCTTCTCCTGGGGAGTTCCTGCAGCTCCTCCAAGGTCCAGTCTGGCTATTTTCTGCCCTGGCAGAGTTTTAAACACGGGCTGAAACAGAAGAGGCCTCAACATCAGAAACTGAAATTCAACACATTAAGATACAACTGGCTGCATGATAAGGAAAGAAAGATCTGAACTCACCACTGCTTCTCCCTTCTTCATCCCAAAACATGTTAGTATACCATCATGATCAGCAACAGCAACCTGAAACAAAGAGACAACGACCGAGAAGCTGCAGAATGAAACACTTTAACTGAAGCACAATATTCTGCTACGCACTCTGTAGAGAAGCACAAACATCGCTCTGACACATTCGGACCTTTTGAGTTGCCTTTTTCCCCAACGCTGGAAGCAGCCTCATAGTTTTCTGGGATGTCACACCAACCTGTGAGGACACAGCAGGAGACGTTGTGTTACACACATTGACAAAAGTCTCTTGAAGGAAACATCTTGGAAAACATTGCAAGAATTTAAGGATTTCTGTCGAAAACAAGACAGATTTTTCAGAAGGCTCGACTACTTCAATGTTGTCTGAGCAAAACACATTTTTACTACTTACTTACTTTAAAGCACTAAATAGTTTGAGTCCAAGTACATATCTGATTTACATTAACAAGCCTGCAGAACCATCACCTCAGCTCAGTAAAACATTATTTACTGTGTAAATTACATCCATCACTTCTTTTTAATCTGTAACTTATTTTGCTTGCTTTTGTTTCGTCTTTTAAATGCAGCGTATTTATACTTTTGTAACTATTGATTTGCTTATTCTAGCTTTATGTAATAACATAAAACAAAGCAAGAACTATACAATAATATGAGAAAATGCACAGCAATGGAGGCTAGTTCTGTAGAACTGATGTATATAGAAGAACAGACCTGTTGATAGCAGTGGATCTGACAGTAAATGTCGGAGTAAAAGACTAAAGTACTCTGCTGTTACCTGGATGTAATCAACTCGATTGAGGTGGATTTCCATCTTCTTTCTCCACTGGGTGTTTTTATCTTAGAACATTAAAAAGTGACGCCAGGTTATCCAGTCATAATACCGCAGAGACCACCAGTTACAGTCCACCTAATGTCATTCACAACTTTAAGTAACGGCGAAGAGAGAGACTGGAGAGATTATCTAAAGCGAGGAGATTAGCTCGGCGTGCTAACGGTAGCTAGCAAGCTAATTGGCTAACGCGATTTACTCGCACGCCAAAAAAAAAGATATCATCTTTAAGTGAATCTACCTAGCAACAGCAAGACCCCGGAAGCAGGTCACAGTTTGTACATGTTGTTGAATCTATCGTAAACCTCTTTTAACGCGGATTCTAGCGGTAGTTAAGCTCAGTTCTCTTCAAACACTTCAGGAGCGGATCAACGCAGCACCGGTTGTCAACGGCAACGCTGCAGCAGTAACAAGCCGCGACGCCATTGGACGAGACTGAATGAGCTTGTAGCCGTGTCCTGATTGGTTGGCTGTCAATGATGCGCTTTCAGTCGGTTCTGAGCTTTTGTATTTAATGTAATTCAATAAAACAGCGTTTCTTTTACGATGTTCCGTTTTTGATGACATTGTTGTAAATGTTTAAATTAAAATACAGCATTTTAATTATTTTATTATTGGCCATATAATTATGAATTATCATTTACAATAAAATAAATGATGCATTAATTATTTATTACTGTGGTCTTAAACTGGACTCTAATTCTTTATCCCCCTAATCACAAACATGAGGTGAGCAGAATATTATGAACACTTCTGGTTATAATGCAGTCTAGTACAACACTACTACTAACTACCTCATAAAACATGTTTAATTAACATGACGGCGTCACAAACACCTGGACATTATGGGAAACATGAAAGTACTTCATGGCAGTTGTATTGGAGGAGTACTGAATACAGTGGTGTATAGTGTACCTACATGTATGCTAAATGTAATATGAGGTTCACACTATTCTATAAGATAATTAAAAAACACTTTTAACATTATAAATCCATCCACTGATGAAAGATGGTAGAGTAAGTTTAAAAAACGTAAGTAGTGCAGTAGTGTGTAGTAGTAGAAGTGTAGTGTGTGTGTGTAGTAGTAGTGTAGTGTAGTAGTGTGTGTGTAGTAGTAGTGTAGTGTAGTAGTGTGTGTGTAGTAGTAGTGTAGTGTAGTAGTGTGTGTGTAGTAGTAGTGGTGTAGTAGTAGTGTGGTGTAGTAGTGTGTGTAGTAGTAGTGTAGTGTAGTAGTGGTGTAGTAGTAGTGGTGTAGTAGTGTAGTAGTAGTAGTGGTGTAGTAGTGTAGTAATGTAGTAGTGTGTGTGTAGTGTAGTAGTATAGTGTGTGTAGTATAAGTGTAGTATAGTGTATGTGGAATAGCACTAGTGTAGTAGTATGTGTAGTATTTGTGTAGTAGTGTACTACATTTATACTGCAATAATAAAGTAGCGTTTCTTCCTCACTCGGTAGATATTTGGATCGATACACATCGTCGGCACAGACTTGTATGTATTTCATGTTTATGACTTTATGCTGAAGGTTCATTAATTTAAGACGTGTTGACTGTACAACTAGAGAAATCTAACCAAATATAAACTGAAACCACATTCCTATCCTTTCATATTTTATTGGTTTAATTAAGAGATCATTTTATTCTCGTCATAAAAATGTGGTTCGTCTGGAGGCAAATAAACACACTGAACACGTCAGAAACAAAGAGATGAGAGCATGCGTCCAGCATGAGAACTACAGAGCAACAAATAGACGAAGCGACTTCAAAACAGCTTTCAAACTGATCAACAAGGTGACTTATGACGCGACAGGCATTGTGCAACTCTCCTCAAATATGAGTCCTACAGCAAAATGTCTGGTACCTTAAAATATTCTATAAAATACAGCAGATATCTTGTTTCTCAATTCAACAGCTATTTTGACATCATACAGACATAGATCTTTGCAAGTTGTTAAAAGAGTGTTGATGGCATTAACAGAATACATTTTAATTTAGGTAATTAAACAAATCAGAGCACTGGATGCTTTGCACATAAAAAAGAAGAAGAAATTGGACCACATAAAAACAAACAAACCCCATCCTCCATCTGTCCAAGCACAACATGATCATGTTAAAAAAAGAACATTAGCTATATATAAGCACATTTCATTTAAGTTACTAATCTCAGAAAGTTAATGTTTTTATCATAGAATAAGTGATTTTCATGAATAAATAAGGACATAAAAAGGAAAACCCAGAAACAGCCGGTAGGTACAGACCACAGCTGATGTCTGCTGCGCTGCATTCAGTGAACGTAACTGAGTGAGGGGTGTCCACCGCTTCAATGAGGTCACATTAAGAAGATGGGAAAAGAAACATCACCATGAGACTTCAGTGCATTACTGGCTGCTCTTCAACTGTACTCAAATATACAGAGAAGCTGGAGGAGCAGAGGCTGTAAAGTTGACATTCAAAAAACAGTTCCTTCTGTTGATGGCAATGTCTGTCCTCATCAAAGTTTAAGTCACATCTTAAATGGTGGAAAACCAAAAAAAAAACGGAAAGAAAACAGAAGCTCTACGTAGTTTTACAGTCAGACGCCCGTGGGGGCGAGGCGGCTGATGAAGGCGATGCTGCTGAGGCACATCTTCCTGAAGAAGGCGGGGCAAGCTGGCTTCATGATGAAGTGCTCCAGAAGGATCCGCAGCTCTGTGAACAAGGTGCTGGGGCGGAAACAGATTGGTTTAACACTCCACTCTGACAGCCCGGCAGGGTCATTCCAAGGTCACGTCAGACTACATTCTAATGAAATCAACAAGTTCAGAACATTTGTTAATTTATAATCTAATTATTGTGCTTAGGAACATTCTTTGAACTGCAACAATTTTTTGTCTTTCTTGTGCTGCAGAGTTCTCCGACCAGCTGCAGCAGCTTCTAATGCAACATAACACTTTATGAATACGTTTCTGCACACATATAGAGAACATGTCACATTGACACACAGCGCGCTCTCATGGACAAACAATCTAACTGTTTCTGAATCACCTTCAAACATATCGAACAGTTCTGTTCTGAAATGTCTCTTTGGCCTAAAGACGCTGTCTAGCTGCTGCTGCATCTGCATCATCATCATCATCATCATCATCATCATCTCCCGTGCACACAAGGTACAGACATTCCAATGGCTGCAAGCATGCCACACATTTTGGTGTTTTTTTGTATAATTTTGGTTTGCAACACAAATATATCTATAATGTATCTTTAGTGTCAAATGATAAATGTCTCAGGTAGACTTTCAGGGTTTCTTCACCCCCGATTCAGCAGTAATAACTAACTTGTTGTAGATTATCATCGACATAAATACCAGAATACAAATGATGGTATTGTTCCTCATCTCACCGGCAGTACGGGTTTCTTCTGGATGTGTAGCGGAGGGTGAGGAATCGGTAGTAAATGAAAGGCAGCAGCAAGCTTCCCTGGCCACTGTTCAAAAGAGAAAAGTGAAAACTGACGTCACACAACTGTAGCTTATTCAATGATTAAATCATCAACGTTATTTGATCAGTACTTTTCTAAACAGCGGTAATATAAATCCAACACCTGTTTAACATAATGCTATCTGATACAATGACTATCTGGTCTCTATGTAACTCTGGAAGTTGTATGAAAATGTATGAAAATGAAGAGACAGACTAACATTGAAGCCAACATGCACGAGTAGTTGAGAAATAATCCAATAAAGCTGACTCATGGGGTTCATTTGGTAACCGGGATTTCCAGGATTACATTTTCTTGCACTTCTAGATTCAAATCTAAAAAGGCAACTTTAGTGTTCTTTAAGGGGTTTGACAACACGGAAAACTGGTTTGTTTTGTTCCTCATACACGAGATCGGTAAACAGAAAACTGTCTAAGATGACGATCGCTACTTCCACCATATCGTCATCCAGGATCTGCAACGTCTCGACAAAAAAAACAACAACAGACAGAAACACGTGCGCTTACCTGAAGAGCATGAAGACCGTCGCCGGCATCAAGAAGATCTCGTTGCAGGCGATGAACTTCAGGATGTTCTGCTGGTTGGACGTCAGTTTGTCCAGCAGGTTTCTGATGAACATCAGGCTGCTGGGGCCCACGGACTGCAAGCATCAGAACATCAGAAGCAGACGAGACAACAAAAGGCAGTTAGTCGAAGGTTTCAGCGAGGCACAGACGCTCTCAGAAGTCGGGTATCTTGAGTACATAATTAAACCAGCATGTGGCTGGTGGTCATTTTCTACTTGGGGTTAACTATGCTCAACAGCAGGCTTTCTGCCAAACGTTTTTAACCGACAGCATTCAAAATGTCAGAGCGGATAACTGCTGCTTCACACTCACATCCAGGACTTTCTTTGTGTAGGTGGTTGCGTGAAGCACAGAGAAGAGGAAGACTGGGAAGATGCTCACTGGACACAAAAGTTAAGGATGAACACAAAAAGACAGAGGAACCCACTCCCACAGTGATCTGGTGCAGTTACGAGGGTTGCACACGTCTTCTCCCAACAGTTGTAGGTGAAAGGATACTCGTGATGGGGTAGGAGTTGACCAGGATGAGCGAGTAGAGCAAGTAGTGACAGCTATCCTCCTGAAGAGCCTGCGCCAGGAAAGCTCTGCTCAGCTGAAAGCGGGGAAGCCTTTGATGCAAGCGGAGGGCGCTCGTGAGGGCGTTCGCTAACAAGGCTCGCTGATAGAAGTTAGCTGCTGCATAGGGTCTGGAACACACAAACACTCTGACCTTAATTCAGGCTGGGAGAAAGCAGTGCGTTGACAGGGTGTGCACCCATCACTGATGGTACTCACCCCAAAATTGGTAGAATAAACATTACGGAGCAGTAGACTGTGAAGAGTCGTGAAAGCCACATTGCAGTTTCCAGCTTGTTGCTCATTAAAAATTGCTGTGGAGAAAAGAAGAGAAAATACAGTCAGGAGTGTTGGGCTGATAAAAGTTGAACGTGTGGCATCATGATATACATCATGACTGAAGGGTGTACAGTACAGTACACAGTACAGTAACTGTGCTACTGTAGGCTGAGTAGTATTCCTTAAGACGAGTATCTCTGTCTGTAGAATCAGCAGAGTGCATCTTACAAGGTAAGACACAGCTGGAAGGTGTGTGTGTGTGTGTGTGTGTGTGTGTGTGTGTGTGTGTGGAGATCACTTACCAGAGGTCCTAGCTGGGGAGGAGGAGGAGGACTTTGTTGGTTTGTGTCAGCCATCTTTGGGAGTGTGTGTGTTGCTCTATTGGGGAAAAAACATTACATCATGAAGCCATTTGACAAGTCACACCAACAGGAGTCACAAGTAGCTACTACTGCTGCAACTAAAGCTTGTTCTCTCAGACGATTGTCTTTCTGTAAATAAAGGGACATATTCAATGTGATTTTTGTCTGACAAAAGGTTAAAATCCTTAAGATATCCAGACTACTCAACAAAGAGAAGCACCAGCAGTAAACTGAAACAATGACTGAAACAATTCCTCTTCAAAATAGTTTACTTTGTGTTTTGTGTTTTAGTGTTTAATCACTTTTCTGTCAATAAATTAATTATATTTATGAGTGGTGAAATATACATTGACTCAAGTACAGTACTTACAGGTTTTGTAGCTTACTTGAGTATTTTCTATCTACTTTTACTCCAATAACTGCCTTTCAGAGCAGAATATTGTACTTTATACTTCACCAGAAATACTTGACAGCTTTAATATTTACTTTAGTAATCAACACTGTTTTATACAAAACATATGAACGGTTACTATATGAGCTAATGGACTATTGTGTGTATAATATTGTTGGAGCTATGTAAGCTAGCTCGGTTAAGCTAGCACAACTAGCCTCGGCTTGTTTGGGTGAGTAATCACTAAACGTTACTTAAAATACATGGAGGACTGTTGCACACCGGCTCAGTACAGACCAGCGTCTGTAGACAGTCAGTTAAGACGTCTGTCGGTGGTTTATTAATGCTAACATGGCGCACAGCTAACGTTAGCAGGTGCCTCTAGAATATTCTCCGTTACCATCGTTACTAGCATTCGAGCTAAACCCTCCGCTAACGTTAGCTATTACTTCGCGACGCTTACTAACGTAAAAGAGCGTTTACTAGCGTAAAATCTGTGAAAGGAGCTCGCGCAGACTGAACACTCCTGGTGGGTAGTTTCTAGATATATGTAACGTTACAGTGAGAACAATGCACACAGCTTACCAGCGTTACAGCGTCGAACGGTTACGTTGCGTGCTAGCTCAAGAGTGACAGGCTGCTTGTTCACCACACTGAATGAAGTAAATGATCAGCTGACCTTCTGAGAGCGTGCACACTGCACAGGGAGCGAGGAGGAAAAGAGAAAGTGCCTCTCTCGCGAGATTTGAGAACGAGAGTTTCTGGATCGTTTTCTTGGATCATTGGGCAACACTGCCCTCTAGCGGAACAACAAATGAACTGCAACAATACGTCCAATTATACAAATGACACTATAATATGTAAAATAAGCAAAATAAATATGTAAATATCATGTATTATTGTCACAAGTAAATCCAAGAAGGCTGTATTTACTAAACCATGTACGGTATCTATATAAATAACGTATTACCTGTTCTCTATTCATTCCAGCACTCTGTATACTCAGTTTAGTACCAGTTTGACTTGTATACAGTCATTTATGTTGTTGTCCCTTTGTTGTTTATAAAGGCTATATGTCTATAGTTCACCTATACTTGCCTGGACATGGTTATTCGTTTATGTTTGCTTGTCCCTGTTCAGCTCTGTTGACACTGTTGTGTCAACGTGTGTCGTCCTGTATTGTGTGTAAACACACTGAGAGCGTCTGGAAGCCAGAGTCAAACTCCTTCTATGCTAATAAAGCTGATTCTGATTCTGATTAATGAGGTATGGATGCGCTAAAAAGTCTACCTGACTTTAAATATGTCATTTAGTTTAGTATATTTTTATTTTTCTCTCATTTGCATTGTTTTAAAGAGAGACAAGAATGAAATGTACGGAATAAAAGATTAGACAAACATTTCAAACACACAGCAGACAGATTAGTTCCTCGTTAGAAGAAAACAAAGTGGGATTCAGAACTCAAACTAAATCCATAAACTAGCCACAGCAGACATTTAGAACGTATCTGTATTTATTTCTAGAACGTATATAAGGAACAGATGATACACTTATTGTTACATTGTGCTGTGTAAGCAAACATGTGATTTAAAGCTATGTGGTAGAGATTGGCTTGTTTTGTTAATTATAAAAACTAGACACTTCTTTCAGGACTCACATAATAAGACCGTTATAAACCCGCATCAGCTTGGATTAAGATGGTGTTATTGCACTGAAGACAAAGGCTTTGTTAAGATCTACAGAGCTACACTGATGTTATTGTGTTCAGTGTCTCATGCGCATCACATCTAAAGATGCGCAGAACAAGGCAAAGGCTTCAGTGTGCGCCTGCGCAATGGTCACCGAGAACAAACTGACTTTTTTTTAGGTTTGGCACCGATCGAGAACTGAACTGCTCATATAAACATTATTCAGGTTTCGGGTATTTCATTAGAAAATAAATAATAAACAGATTTGTCGAATATCCAGATGACGTCATGCCTCAACGTTGAATGTAAGCGTCATTCTGCAGGCTGCCACCAGAGGGCGGACTCGACCAGAGTACCGTGCTCCTGCAGGTTCGCCCGCAGCCTGCGTCGGATGCTTATTTTAGCTTTAAGTGCACCTTTATTTGGTCGCAACATGTTTTAAAATCTTACATCTGACTGCAGCTGTGGCGCATACATCCGCAGATTATTGGCACGAGTGTCGCAGGATGATGTGTTTGCTGCAGATGCCATTTGAAAAATATAGGCAGTGTAAGCACTGTAGAATCTAATTATTTCTTTGCAAAACCTAATTAGGCATTAAAAAAGGTTAACGCCAGCGCCTGAAACGTTTTTGTTTAATAATCCCATTACTGACGGCTCATCATGTATAAAATGGTGCAGGAGGACACTAAGTTTCCACTTGTTAAAGGGAATCTCTGAGAAATAGTCGCAGAGTTTTTGACACTATCTGCGATTGGGAATTAGGGCTTGTAATTAAACTGCGGAGACTCAACTCAGCGCACAGAGTAAGTAGGGCTGCAGCGCGCTGCCTTGCATGCGTTTTTCTATCTCTGATTACCTGATGATTCTGAACCTCTGTCTCTATTTTCTGTTTGCTTGGTTTTCTTCTTTACGGCGTCGTCTAATTCACCGGGCGTTACTCAGCGAGCAGAGAGAATAGAGCTTTGATGATTTGCCTTTTTTTAGGCGTCAGCTCTTCTCGAACCATTACCGGTCACTAGAGAGATCAAGGTGAGCATTTAAATGAGACATTTTCTGCGGGAGTTTTAATTTGACCGAGAATCTGAGGAGACTGTGAGATCCAGAGACACGTTTCCAGAGAGACACGTGTGTCCAGAAACACTAAATAATGAATATGTACAGCAGATATAATATTAAAGGGACGTATGTACAGCAGATATAATATTAAAGGGACGTATGTACAGCAGATAGAATATTAAAGGGACGTATGTACAGCAGATATAATATTAAAGGGACGTATGTACAGCAGATAGAATATTAAAGGGACATATGTACAGCAGATATAATATTAAAGGGACGTATGTACAGCAGATATTAAAGAGATGTATGTACAGCAGATAGAATATTAAAGAGTTGTATGTACAGCAGATATAATATTAAAGGGACATATGTACAGCAGATATAATATTAAAGGGACGTATGTACAGCAGATATTAAAGAGTTGTATGTACAGCAGATAGAATATTAAAGAGTTGTATGTACAGCAGATATAATATTAAAGGGACGTATGTACAGCAGATATTAAAGGGACGTATGTACAGCAGATAGAATATTAAAGAGTTGTATGTACAGCAGATATAATATTAAAGGGACGTATGTACAGCAGATATTAAAGAGATGTATGTACAGCAGATATAATATTAAAGGGACGTATGTACAGCAGATATAATATTAAAGGGACGTATGTACAGCAGATATTAAAGAGATGTATGTACAGCAGATATAATATTAAAGGGACGTATGTACAGCAGATAGAATATTAAAGGGACATATGTACAGCAGATATAATATTAAAGGGATGTATGTACAGCAGATAGAATATTAAAAAGTTGTATGTACAGCAGATATAATATTAAAGGGACGTATGTACAGCAGATATAATATTAAAGGGACATATGTACAGCAGATATAATATTAAAGGGATGTATGTACAGCAGATAGAATATTAAAGGGACATATGTACAGCAGATATAATATTAAAGGGATGTATGTACAGCAGATAGAATATTAAAAAGTTGTATGTACAGCAGATATAATATTAAAGGGACGTATGTACAGCAGATAGAATATTAAAAAGTTGTATGTACAGCAGATATAATATTAAAGGGACGTATGTACAGCAGATAGAATATTAAAGAGTTGTATGTACAGCAGATATAATATTAAAGGGACGTATGTACAGCAGATATAATATTAAAGGGACGTATGTACAGCAGATAGAATATTAAAGAGTTGTATGTACAGCAGATATAATATTAAAGGGACGTATGTACAGCAGATAGAATATTAAAGAGTTGTATGTACAGCAGATATAATATTAAAGGGACGTATGTACAGCAGATATAATATTAAAGGGACGTATGTACAGCAGATATAATATTAAAGGGAAGTTATTGATGCAGAAGAGTCGTCGAGGAGCGTCAGAGACACACACTCCTTCTCATATAGGTTTTTATAAAATAACATAAAATCCTGTTTTTGGTTTTCTGAAAATGAAACTAAATATGTGAATGAGGATGATGACACAGCTTTTTATGAAATAATAAACAGGGTTGAACGTGTTATTTACAGGATAATCCACTGCAGGTAAATTGTTCTTCAGCTTTTTCTTCAGACATAATTTTGAGATTTTCCTCTTTTTTACAACAAAGACATTTTACTACATCTTATAGGATAAATAAATAATATATATATATATATATATATATATATATATATATATATATATATATTAGAAATACAATAAATAAAGGCCATAATCGAAAACACAATTAAAATCATAATATTGGTTATTTTCGAATAATACCTTAAAAAATGAAATGAAAGTCAGAAAATGATAATGCATTAATAATGTGGGCTTCTGTAGGTTTTTATTTTTTTAAACAATTATTATTATCAGCATCATAATAATAATAATAACAATATTATTATTATTATGTTAGAATAGTTCGTATTATTATAATATTTAATGTAGCATTGAAGACTCTGTTGCGACTATATGCACAGCAAAAATACCACTATTACGATAATAATAATAATAATAATAATAACAATAATATATTTAGTGATCCTCGACTTCTCAACCTGCGCTCACTTCATACATGTTATTTCATCTTCCCTTCAAAGCTCTCTGGAGAAAGAGAAAGAGAAGGAATAGAGAATAGAGAACAGAGAGAGAGTAGAGAGACAGAACAGAGGGTGAACGCTTCAGAGAAACAGACCGTCGTGGACTCAAAGGAGCGCGCTTGTAGTCGCTCGATCTCAGTCTCAGGCTCAAAGCTAACAGGGTGTGGTAGAAGGGAGGAGAATCGGGGACAAGCGAGGAAGACGACGGGGAGAAAGAGCTGGTTTGACGGGGAGGACAAGAAGGACACGGTGCGTTTCCCTCAAACTGGTAAAAGAAACAATGAAGCGAGTTCTGAACAGGCCGCTCCGCCTTTGATCTCTCTGTGGCCTGATGTGAGGAGGCGGTTCACACCATTATACCTCAAGATGGGAATCAATTCCTCCGTAAAGCTCTCTTAGAATGAAGGCCTCCAACGTATAAAACAAACCATTTGAAATACTCCACATGAACACCTTCATGCTCACCGTACTGACAGTCAGTCAACCGTCTCTAACAGAGAGAAGCTCTAAGACGATCTCTCCTCTAAAGGTCATACTCCCACAGAATGGAGGCCGAGGCGCTCTCTTCAGTGCTGCAGCTCATTAGTTTTATATATATATATATATAAATATATATATATATATATATATATATATATATATATATAAATATATAGAGATAGATAGATAGATAGATAGATAGATAGATAGATAGATAGATAGATAGATAGATAGATATAGAAGATTACAACCAGTGTGTTTGATGTTGACATCCAATATTTGCAACAAAAGAGAAAAGCAGAGAGTTGCTTCAGAGGCTCAAGATAAACCAACATGCTCCTCTGCTCGTCTTTGCAGCATTTTTCTAAATCTGTCACATATGCTCAAATGAAAAATATACAGTATATATACATACATATATATATATATATATATATATATATATATATATATATATATATATATATATATATATATATATATATATATATATATATATATATGTATATATATGAATCTTGGTGTTTGGTCATCTTGTGGGAGATTCACATCCTAATTGTTCCACCTTGATTTGAGGAGACCGTCTTTGTTTTCGTGCAGGATTTTTGCAGAGCAGATTCAGGCTTCACTCTCGGCCTCTTAGCTTTCTTCGTTTCTTTTTTCCTTCTATGCTAGAAATCCATTTTACAAAGAAGGCAGTGGGTTATGAAGCGTTATGTCGCTGCACGTCCTCTCTTTCGCGTCTTCACTGCGCGCTAGAACTCAGAACTCATTTTAAATAAATATCTCGTCTCTGCATGTGTGCAAAGATGAAAGCTTCACTTAACTCCTGTTTCTGATTCATGCAATTATCACAGAAACGAAATCAGGGAAAAATGAAACGATCTTTCTGCAGGTTTTGGAATGTAAGGAGTTAAATATGAACACATATCTTAACAGGAGAAGTGTGCAAACATTGTGTCTGTATCTTAAATGCACTTTCAGAAAAAGAGCAGCCTTATCTTTAAATGATTCAATATTTCACAAACAATATTTCTAAAAATGTAACACAAATAACAAATGTAAGCGACATCCCTAGAGGGGTTTGATTTAGTGTTTGGTGTAAAAACAACACTTTCTTTGAGGGCTGGAGGTCTGATGGCCACAATGGGCCTTGAGCCAAAATCTATTGACATAAAGCAAAGGGAATCCACCAGAAAGCTGACTTTCCCCTTTTTGGGGAGTAAAGCTATGTTTGTTTGTGGCTTGAATGGGGGTCTATAATGGAAGCGATGGCATCAGGATTGTCACCACAAATGGTCTGGGCGTTTTGCAAGGCTGCTTGACAGAGCCCATTATGTCATTGGTCACGTCCCCTCCACTCCTTGCTCGCTTGGGCCTGAATGGGAGTGAATTAATCAAACTGTTTGAGAGAGATCAGCCAACTTAATGCACTTTGTGTCGAGGTCTACAGCGATCCGAGACCCCCGGCCGCCCCTCATACCTGCATCTGAACACGTCTGAGCTGCAGCCAGACTGGAGACACTCAGGACTGAAGTGATTGTGACCTTTTATTCAATGGACCTTTAAACATATGATCACGTTAACGTTCCTACAGACTTGTGGAGGTTCAATAGTGAGTTTTCACTGAAATGAACATGTGGAAATGATCATCTTAAATAGTTTACTAATAACTTTAATAGTGGGATCTTCAGAGGACTGTGAAGGACACACAGTCTGCAGATTTCACATCAGCATACATTGATTATTTAAATGGTGGCTTTATAATCATGCAATTAGCTGATTTAATTCAACCCAAATAATTAGCCAATAGGAGGCCAGTTTGAAATCAAATATTTGAATCCTTTAGAGGGTTTTTGTGACTGAAGATGTACAATTACTTTGATGAGTACTGCTTAGGGGAATAGGCTGACACCTTTAATTGGATGTCACTCATGATTTGGATAATTTGTGCGGAAGGTCACCCTCAGGATGCTGAAGTTGAGCAGCAGACAAAACAAACAGAAACGCATCTTTAGGAAGTGTTAAAAGTGATGCGCTTAAGAAATAAAATCAATGTCTGTATATATGGATGTATGATCAAAGCACAGCCGCCGTCATCTTTGTTTTTCAGGAGGGAAAATGGTCCAACTGGTCCAAAGTCGAGCAGTAACGTTATTGCTTCATCAAACACAATCAAAGCGTGAATTAATCAAAGCACTCTGCGTCACAGCGCGCATGCACGAGCATTGTTGTGGCTGTAATGGATGGCTTTAAAATGTTACGTTATTATTTCCCGTCATTTCTGGAAACAAATTGAACATTTATTGCATATATATTAAAAATTACACAGGCGTCGAGAGAGGCTGGTGTCTCTTTTATTGAGGCGCACCGAGAGGTGAGGTCTCGCCGGATCAATTTCCCTGTCTTGTTACTCCCGCAAGAGGATGTTTGGAAAATGCCTGCACCGCTAAATTGATTCAGAAACGAATTCATAACTTGGGGGGGTTTTAAGCAATTTTGTGGCGCCCCAGTTTTTGTGTCCCTCTATCTTTTGTTTCGTGTTTGATTGCTTTAAAGTGCAAAGTTTTATATCCTTCTGCTTCTCAGTGAAACCGGTTTATTCTCAGTGCTGCAGCCGTTAGTCAAAAAAAAAAAAATCAGTTAATACACTGGGTTTTGGGTGGCTTCACAAACATAGCCATTAAGCAGTCACAATGCTTTTATTGTGCACTTGATCTGAAAATAGAGGCTGGTCTGACTGCAGGGTCCAGACGAACCTTTGGAAAAAGCCTTGTCTTTGTCCGCCTGTACGGAGATGAATGGCCCGTGTCAACCAGATGATTAGTTTGCACTATTAAATTGTCAAAAAGGAAGGATTTTTCCCTAATAGTGCCTTTTCGCAAAGAATTATGGAATTCAGAGTTGTTTGCGACTGCCGGGGAACTTGCAGGGCTTCGCAGGGGCGAGGGCGAAGGTCAGACAGAGTTCTCAGCGCTGCGTCCAGCGTGGCGGCGGTCAGAGGGGACGCGCAGACAAATGTGCGCCTATTTCCTACAACACGGGGAGATTAATTGCATCAGATGAAGGATAGCCATGCAGTAATGTGATTCAACAAGACGAGGTGGGATTATCAGTCAGTGCGGCCACGAGGATTCACGTAGAGATCCGTGCGTAAATGCGCAACGACGCCAAAAGCGCGCAATTTACCACCAACAGGGTGAACTCGTCCCACAAGAGCAGGTATTAAAAGATCAACAGACCCGAAAAAAAAAATCAAACTAAAATGGAACTTAAGCGCCAGATCTCTCCGTGCGCATGAGCCGTCTCTCCGCGTGTCACCGCCGCCGTGCTCCACCGGGGAACCCCCTCTCTTCTCTGCCCAACCTCTATTCTAGTGCCAACGTTTTGTGTTAAATGTTAACAACTTGGCCCGATCCATTTAATCGCCAACAAAACACCGGTGTTGACTCGAACACTCGCCTCCTTTGTGCCCATTGTGCGGCTGCCCTCACTTGAAGATTTATGTATTTTTGATATTAAATTCCTTCTGTCATCAAGACTGCTCTCTTGTTTACTTTTCTTGACCCGTCGACCTCGCTCCACAAAAACTTTCCCATCTTTATCACGGACCCCCCACCACCACCACCACCCTCCCACCCATCTACAGCTGAATGCTGTGCGGCTCCTTTTGTTGGCATGTGCTGTTTGCACTGTTCTTGAACTTCAGTGCGCTGCTCTGTCCCCGTCCTGTACTTTGAACCCTGCGGAACAATATTGCTCCTGAAAATAACGCAGCATTGTTCTGAAGCTCGGCGCCTTCAGCTCATTAGAAGCAGAACTCCCTGTACCTCCACGTGTTCACATTATTCTGGGCCACTGTTTGGTTAATGGTGGCTGTCATATTTTAGTGAATGTGATGAATAGCTGGTCCTTAATGTCTCCTATAAGCTGTTCTCAATTCATCCCGCGTTGACGCGGTTGACGCGGTTGACGGATGCCCATGTACCTTCGCCATATATGACGTCCATGTCGCCTATACAAGCCTCCCTCTGCTGCCCAGCTTGCTAATTAGTTAAACAAACGCTCATACTAATGATCCCACTGGCCTGGTGAGCTCTGGGGGTTTTGTTCGTCGACTTTGCCCCAGCCCTTCCTGCTGGAGAACGTGGCCCCGCTGACCCGAGCTATCACGGCGCTGTGGAGACGGCTCGGCCGCCCTGTCCGGAGTCCAACCCCCCCCCCGGGGGCCAAAGGGCAGCGTCCGAGGCCCGGGAATGCCACCACCAGCTGCTAGCGGTGACACCGTTTACAAAGGGGGCTTGGTGAGCAATGCTTCTTTCTATGGCTTGTCAGTGTTGTGACAGTGCTGGCTTGACATTTATTTACTCTCTCATTGGACCCAAAACAGCCAGTTTGGGTTAAATAGTGAACCACAGAGTTCAGTTTGCTCCCAATACCTCCGAGCTGCTGCTACAGTAAATCTAAAGTGGTTGAATGTTTCTATAGGTCAGCCTTTAGAAGAGTTGATCCACTCTAACAGCTTAACTATCAATCATCAAATCGTTTTATAATGCTTTAAAGATCAGTATTTATGTAATAAGGACACACTTTGTGACTGTTGGACCACCTGGGCTGCTACTATCAACCTCTAATTAACACTAACTGGATTCACTTAAAGTAGACACAAACCTGGCAACTCTAAATGTGTTCTTATGTTGTAAGGCATGAGCAACACAGCGTCAGGTCTGAGGATGACCTGCACACAATATTCAATCTCTTACTATCACTAACAGCTGAAAATCTGATGATTGAAACGCGTTATTATTGATTTATTAACATGCAGAACTGCAGACTTGATGGCTTGTTAGAACACCAGAAATCAAAACGCGTTTAGAACTTTAATCAAACTGAACAGATCAATGCAGTCAAAGGGATTTTTCCCAGCCTGCCGACCCAAAACCTGGTCTTATGAATGTCTTATAACCGCTCTATAAAGCGTTAATACAGTAAGTGTTAACTATTATAAGCTATTTGTGAAGGCTGCCTTGTTTTGGTAATCAATCCACTCATGCTCAAGTATTTTATGGCAATATAGTCATAAAGGTTTTGATCGTGAGGTTTTCAGTTGTAAGCGTTAATAAAAGGTTCATAAGTAGATGTTTGTCCAGAACGTTTGAAAACTCCAAATGTGTTCTTGTGCATTAGTTTGAACTGATCTCTAAAGCGTTATTGAATGTATAAATGATCGTTAATAAAGCCATTATTACAACACAGAAGCCCTTTATAAGAGACAACAAAGCTCCTCAAATGTGAGTGTTTCTTCACAATAGTCTGAGTAATACGATGACCATGTTTGAGGTAAACTGTGGTAACTCGATGTGTTCTGTGGTCACAGCAGGTTCATTTTACAAACTAAACTCTTCAGTTTACGTCCCGATCCTCCGAAATTCAAACGTTGTTCTTTCCGCTCAGAGACGCGAAGTTAACACCGGCCCCATTACGCGTCTCCGTTTGTGGCTCTCGGTGTTATTTGGACAATGTTTGGCCGTTTACCCGGCCCGCGTCTGCGCCCTCCAAGGAGGTCTCGACAGAAATTGATACTAATTGCGGGGACTGTACACTGCTGGCTGGTGGAGCGCCTGCAGGCAGTTGGAGGACCTGCTTGTCACCGCCTAATTGACAAGGGCTTGTCTGTCCTGGGAGCAGCTGGTCCTAAGCACTGGCGCACAATCGCAATCTTGACACGGCCTCCACTCGCCCGAAGGAGTTTCGAGGGGAAACGCCGTTAAAGAGGAGATTTATTGAATCTCCCCTTTGGGTGACGCTGTATTAAGTATACGCAATATAGGCTCATTTCCGCGGGTGCAAAGGGGAGCCACACTCCCCCGGTATTAATAACACAAGGTGCCAATTAGGGCCAGACAGGTGACATTTCTCGTGACATTATGAATCACCGTAAACGAGACAAGCGCCGGGGTAAATACAAGCTGAAATCGGCTTCAAGGAATTCTTACTCCTCGCATGCTACACGACGCACAATGAGGCGATATGCGCAAATCGGATGAATGCAGGGGGATGTGTTGCGCCGGCCATTCAGCCGGCTCACAGGCGAGAACACAAATAACATCAACCCTCACAGTAAAAATAATCAATTCACTATTCCGGCCTGTTTCTATTAGCCCGTGTCTTTTATAGCTGAATGCATCAAGAGGGGGGAAGAAGGTTTTCCTGCACTTTCCCACTGCCTGTAAAGAAACGCTCTTTTCTGGCCCTTTTGAACTGAAAGTCGTGATTTTTGTTTCTCCCCCTGGTGTTCTCCGGACGCGCTCCTTTCTTTCTGCGGAACAATGACAACACTGGAGCACCCCGCCGGTGCGCCACAGTTGGGGATCCCCCGGATTGTTTTGGACATCTTTGGATTTCATCAATCAAAATGACTGCAGTTTTCCATAAAAATGCTGAATTTGGTGCTGGAACCGAGCGGGCAAGGTAGAGCGAATACGAAGCTGTCCCTCTCGATGATAAATGGCCATCCTTTGATTGAGCAAATAGAGAAATGCGTGCCACAGTGGACTGAGAAACAGGACCGTTGAGGGAGGACTTGCGTCAGATCATGCCAGAAATGAATCGAGCAGAGACATTAGGGCTGCAAAAGCAGCTGCATTTTCCCAAACCTGGGACATCTGTGAGACACATAAGCAAGATAAACCTTAAGTGGGCCTGACATTATGTAAAGACCTCACAATGCGAGGCCACTATTAGCAGAATGCTTTGTCTTTTGTCTGCTTTATACATAAAAGCTAACAGTAATGGTTACCTCTGACTGATGAGAAGCGACATTAGAAATCATCCCATAATGTGAGTGTTTCTTAGCAGGTTACTGGTGAGACGAACCAGATATAAGGACCCATAAACATGGCGTCTTCAGAAGCTGATGCTGCATCCCTGCACTGCCCCTTCTCCCGCCAACAAACCCCTGTTAACATGGAGATACCACATCCCTCTGACTGAAACCCAATTATCACGGCATCCCGCAGCAGCTGTCGTTTGAGCAGACCTGCGATGAAATTAGAAAAACCTTCAAAGTAAAACTTTTAATTTTCTGAAAAGGCAATTATGAATTACGGGCCCATGCCAGACGCCTCTCAAGGTGTCCTCTCTAACCGGCCTTAATGCTGCGGCTAATTATCCAATATTGACATTTTGTCCCGCCTCAGGTCAGAAGGTCAACAGTTGGAGATTAATGGCACCGGAAGGAGGTTACAGGACAAGGGACCAAGGAAAGAAGCCAGTGTAATACGACTATAGTGTCCTTATATGTTGTGTGTTAGTTTTAATGTCAGTCATTGGACGTTTACTCTGCCTGAGGTCGCCAATGCTTCTGTTTTTGACCTTCTTCTACTTTATGTAATTCTACAGAAGCATACAGTGAAATCACAACAACCGGAAATACATTTACTGTGAAGTTACAGTTAAATACTGTAATTCAAAAAAAGCTGCCAAATCACAGTAATATACTGTCATATTCAGGCCAAAGTATACAGCATTTCACAATCATTTACTGTAAAAATGATACGATAACTTACTGTGAAAGTAATGTCAGTAATTTAAGTCAAATAATTTAGAGCGTATCAAAAATAATGATGTATCATCATGTATTTAGTCCTCAGAACCGACCTTGATTTAGGTCTTTAGTGTCTTCTTCCCTGTTTCTCTTGAGCCAGATCCTTGTGGTGCATATTGTTTGTTCTTCATGATGTTATAAGAGGTTCTGTAGGGTCGAGGCTCTGCTGAGGACACCGTCCTCTCCCTCCTCTCTCAAACACAGCTGACTGGCTTGTCGAGCTTGAAGAATTGCTTAATTTCAGAGCCCCGGCGTTTCCTGAGGTGAGGTCTGCATCGGCTGCTAATAGAGATCTAATTGATGGGCCGAGTCCCGTTTCCGTGCTCTCTCTCCCTTTATTGCGCCCCGGCGTCTGCTGTAAAATAGGTCTGTAATCAGATTCTGCCTATTCCTCCTGGAGCAGGATGAGAGCTCAGGGCTGCCGAGAAAGATGGAGCAACAACAACAACAAAAAACAGAAAAGAAAAGAAAAATCCGGTTAAGACTCGAGTAGAAATTCAACACACTGTTGAGGCTTGATGAAAAAGAGAAAAGTGAGCTTTAACATCGAAACGCTCCTCTCTGTTTCTTTAAATAAAGCGACATTATTCTTATAGAAACGTCTGCTGTGGCTGTGAAAGTCTTCAGTGAGTTTACGCTGACCGTATCGGGTTTAATCCGTCAGCTTTATTTCTTCAGGGAATCATAGTTTTGCTGCAATATTTCTATACTGAATCCCTCATGTAAAATTCAAACTTATAGGATTACTATAGATCTTCCATAAAAGGCTCTGTTATTGCTGCCGAATGCTTTCGATGATGATGATTTTAACTTGGTTATGTGTGCTTTCATGACTCAGACTCTCACTTCATGATCTAATCTTGCTTCATACCAGTGTTTTTGCACCCACAAGGTACAGAAGATGTCAATCAAATCAGACTGGCAGCAACAGAAACAGAGTGATTCTCCATTTATTTCTCTCCCCCTCAACTTCTCTCTCTCTCTCTCTCTCTCTCCATCTCCTATAGAGCTTCCTGGAAGGCTGCATGCGATTGGCCGGCTGTCTGGGCAGTGATAGCAGCCCTGGAGCCGAGGATGATTGATGACGGCGAGGGCAAGGCCGAGCGCTGGCAGCATAAAGCCCCATAGACGCCTCAATAAAGAGCCTGGCTAGTGGAGAGCCTGGGCCCCGCTCAATAGGGCCCCTCCGCCTCCGAGGACCCACGGCCAGAGGAGTGCATGGAGAGAGAGAGAGAGGGAGGGAGGGAGGGAGGGAGGGAGGGAGGGAGGGAGAAGGAGAGGTGCTCTGTTGTTGGATAATCCGTTTAGCTATCGAGCCAGCAGCCGTCTGAGGCTGGATAAGTGCAGCGACGGATGTGTGTGGGGTGAAAATAGCAGGGGTTGGCTGGTGGAGTGCTGGAGGGGGGGATGCAGGGAAGAAGGATGTAGAGAGAGAGAGAGAGAGAGAGAGAGAGAGAGAGAGAGAGAGAGAGAGAGAGAGAGAGAGAGAGATGGATCATCCAGTCTCAGGATTCATAATGGGGGGGAGGGAGGCAGATGAAGAAAACTGGAAATGAGATCTGCAGAACGCTTTTCACACATGCTAGAAAAGATGAAGAAAGTTGACCACAACAAAGTGATTGAAGTGAACGCCGCTGCTCTGGTGGCCGTCATTCAGCCAACAGATGCAGGACTCTTGTGACCTTTGCTTCAGCGGATCAATGAGACCCTGCTAGGTCGGATTCCATCGGTGCAGCGTCCACCGCTGTGGCCCCGGACCGCATGCCTCCCTGTTGTAACCTCCCCCCCCAGCGCACAGCAAGCTCTGAAAAGCACAATTAGGCAGTAATCTGCTCCTACCAAGCCAGCTTTCAGTGACTCCAGCATGGATACACGGCGTCCTGCAGACCCTTCCTGGCTGGAGTTGGCAGGACGGAGGTCTGAGACTGATGGCCCGACGGTCCTCTCTACTCTGCAGGGTGCACAGAGACCGAGGATGAGAAGTTATTATTATGTCTGCTACAGTTTGAGCCTCTGCAATATGTTGCTCTCACTTTGATGTTCCAAGAGATTCAAACAGACATAAAGTATTAAAACGAGATTATTAAAGGTCTCAAATGCACTAAAATGCTGAATTGTTGTTTAGTAAAACTAAAATGAAAAATATCTAAAATACCATGTTTTGTTCTTAGCAATGCCTTGTGTAAATCAGTTATATTCATTTGAATTTTAATGTCTGATAATTTGAAATAAATCTACCAAAGTTTCCACAACATAACAGCTGTTTGTTCTTCTGATTTCTGCTCGTCCACACATTCATATGGAGATATGTGCTCAGATTTAACCTGAAGCCTCAGCTCACGTTTCAGACTGTTTTTATTCCAAGTCAAGTCACGACACGAGTCACTGAGTCACAACGGAACGACATCCAAACCTCTCTGTGGACGACAGCAAGGATGGGACTGAGCAGATATGACTCTCTGGAACACAACCTCAATCAGACCTTCAATCAGCATGACACAATTAATGAGCATGACAAGTACATGAAACAAATACTCGTTTCCATGGTGCGGCATGAGCGCTGGAGGAAAATAAAGCTGCTTTAAAGTCAGCTCAGGTCTCACTGCAGAACAGATTTAGTGACTTAAAGGATCTAATATCTACAGATCTGAATGATTTCATAACATGACAACAACACGGCGTCTGTAGTTAGGATTACCGTGAACGTGACTCCGTCAGGGATGAGTCTCCTCATCAGAAGATGAGCATCATCTGAAAACAGCTCAGAAACATCGACACCACCTTCTTTATTGGACATATTTACCCATAATGCTAATGGTGAATAACAAACCAAACAGGGATCAACACACCTGCTCAGGTGCCCTCTGAAGCTGGTGTTCCCTCTCATCCCTGCTTATGTCTGACTTGTTATTAAGTTCAACATTATTATCATGATTATAATCAACGACTAACATTATTTACTAATGAATCTATAACTAACAACACGTTACACTTTATTGCTTTACAGCCAATTAAAGCCACACAAAGTGTGTGTGAGCAGTTCAACTGCAATAGGTTAATGAAAGCGTAACAGTCAAACGCGTCTTTATTGATTTGTGATTAGTGCCGGGGGGCTTATTATTCGTGGGGTATCCATAACTTCATTCTGCCTCGCGTTTTAATTGCCTAATTGGAGTGATTATTTAGCAATGGGAAACCATTCCACCTGTTCCGTCTCTGCACTTCTGGAAGACAGAGCGTTTGACAGTCATGTTGACATGGATGGGTAGAAGTACTCGGGTCCTTAGAGTAAAAGTACCAGAGTACAACAATGTAAAAATACTCCATTACAAGTAAAAGTCCTGCATTCCAAATCCTACTGAAGTATTATCAGCGCAATAAAGTATCAAAAGTAAAGGTATGCAGTAAAATGTCCTCTGTGATATATTATTATAATAGTCATGTTTATTGTCAACACGGATGAAGTACAGTGGTTCTCAACATAGGGGTCTGGACCCTCCAAAGGGCCACAGTATTTATCAGTTTACGTACAAGTTAACGTGTACATATACTGTGTTGTATTTCTTATTTCTGCTGTATTTGTGTATTAATAGAGACATTTGAGTGATTTTCACTAAAGATTTGTCCATTTACATACCTGTCATACTTTATATTCTATTGTCATGTTTTATTTTATGTAAAATAATCAGAAAAGTAACTAAATATGATTAACGTTTTATATTACAGCCCATCATACATCATAATACTTTCTAATTCACATTGTGATTAAATGCATTCTCAATTATATTTTGAGGGAAACTCATTTTCTTTGTTTTTGTTTGAAACACAAAACAAACAAAACTACTTGATCATATTTGGTAAAACATTTTGGTCTGGTTTAAAATAAGAACCACATCTACATATTCTTCTTCTTCTTCTTCCTTGTCAAAACCCGAGCTCCTACATTACCCACAATGCAACGCGATCGCAGACTGCTCAGTGGTGGATGTTGTTGTGTTATGCTAGTAGCGGCTAATGTAGCCTCGAGCAGAGATGAGGAGCAGTCAGTTCTAACCACACAGCCTCATTTCTTTCAATTTTTCTTTATTCATATTTTGTCACATATGCAGTAGAACTAACCAAGTCCTGTAAGCACATTGTGATGCACAAGATCCCCTTTAAAATGCTGCGTCAGTACAGTATTTAGTCACTGGTCAAAATCAAGTCAGACTTTATATAACATGTACATTACATTACATATCTCCACATTTATGCATCCAGACGGGCTTTATGATCCATAACGTCCTCTTTGTGAGTGACGTGGAGAACGTGTGTTTCTGTGCAGCATGAACACATGTTCTCCTGCTGGACCTTCAGGCCCGATCACATCATCCAGCACCGTTATTTCATTCTGCTGCTGCTGCTGTCGTCGTGTGCCTTGCTGGTGGGCAGAGGTTAGCGAAAGGCCGAGACAAACCCGAGCCACCGGCGTTGGCCGCGTGGGGAAATGTTGGCAAGCGAGCCGGAGAATAATCATCGGCTAATCTCATTTCCAGCTCTGATAATGGCGGCCGGGCTAAATAAGAAAAATTCCAGGCAAATTTGTGCAAATGAAAAAGGATTCCTTCTGACATAATGGTACGGTGCAAGGCAGCCTCTAATGAGCAATAATCTGTCTAAGAGCTTCTCTCTCCTGTGCTCTGGTCTCTCCCTCCATCTTCTACCCCCCCCCCCCCCCCACACACACACACACACACACACACACACACACACACACACACACACACACACTACTCCAGCTCTCATCAGCTCCTTCTCTCTTCCTGAGGAGGTGCATGTCACCGACATGGAGGAGGAGTATAAAGCGGAACAATAGAGGTGTGTGCAGTAATATTTCATACCGTGTCAGGATGTATAATGTACGCTGCATCACATTTTCTAAAAGTAATAAATGTGTAAGAGCAGTGAGGACATTGTTCATACAGAGTGTCATCTGTCCTGTTTTAACCTGAGCGATGTGTTCTACTGCATCTCATTTTAAGATATTGACGACAGATAGAGATATTGTTATGTTGTGTATATGTTGGTGGCGATAAAGAGAAAAGAGACAATATGCCAACAAAGGCAACGGGAAACGTGTCAACATGAGTGTAGTCTACGCATAAATTAAAATATGTATCTTTTCAAATGTTCTATGAGGAAGAATGTCCAGTAATGTTTATTAGACCTGGAGCATACGCAGCATGCTGTGTGGAGAGAAACAGAACTTTAAAAACACTCATCGCTGTCTTTTACCTTCCTGTAATAATATGAATTCTGTTGCAGCAAAAAAGATATTTAACAATATTTTAAATTGTATATTTCCCAAGTTATGAGACGTTGTTTTTCTCCATTAAACAACATAATCAGCTATATTAATTGGCTGTATATTGATGTTTATGCACCTTTCCTGTTAATTAGATCCTCTGAATGCTCTCGTGCTTCATATGAGATGTTTCTCTTAAAGGTCTCAAAGACAAACATGAACAACGAACATGAAAATCACCAAAATGGCAATAACAGAGGATTTTCTCATTACAGCTCCGATACACCAGCCTGTAATGTGTGTTATAATGTCAGCAGCAGCAGCAGCAGCAGCAGCAGCAAGACAATTTGATCTCCAGAGAAGAGAAACACCCTCCTCCTCCTCCTCCTCCTCCTCCTCCTCCTCCTCCTCCTCCTCCTCCACTCTCTCCCTCTCTCCTCTCGGCAACAGCGGCTTGGCTCTGTGTTCCTGACAACTTCCATAAATTACTGGAGATTTTCATATTTCAAATTTCATCTGCATTCATGCGCAGCGGCCAGGGCCCCGGCCCCGGCGGAGGCTGCAGCGTCGGGGTGTCGGTGTGGAGCAGCAGAGCCCCCGGTAGCAGCGCTGCCACCGGCTGCCTGGCTCCGTGGCCCCAGAGACCCTCGGCTAATTGAATTGCATCCCCTGATTAGATTATCCTTGCGGCAGCTTGCTGCCAATCTGAAGTATGGGTGCCTTCTATCCTACTTAACCCTTCTGCCCCCCACCCGCTGCTGCAGGCACACACACACACACACACACACACACACACACACAACAACACACACACACACACACACAAGGCAGAGTGCCCAATATATTCAGGGGCCATCAAAGTTGGCCAGTTTTGTTATTTTTCTTTTGCATTGTCTGGCCTTGTAAAAGTGGCCATCTTTCACCGCCTGGCCCTCGCCGCCGCTCGTTCTTTACCAAACAGCCGACTCTGGCAAACTGCGGGTGTCATTACTCCAAGTTAGTCTTTCTGTTTGTTTGGCTTCTCTCTCCACAGATTGTGTGGCCAACTGCTACTGAGGAACTGGCAACACACCGACGACACAACTTAATGATCCTTTATTACGTTTCAGTGACACTCTCTCATAGTTACTACGTACGTATTCAAAGCCTTTTAAATACAGTTGTTGTGTTCTCTACTGAGTGTGTGTGGGCTTCCTCCCACAGTCCAACAACATGCAGGTCGGGTGAACTCCAACATGTAGAAGCTCCACAGGCGTGTGTGTGTGTGTCCATGTAGTATTTATGTATAATACTGAAGAAGGGCAGTGTTTCATTTGAAATATAGCAGTGCTCTCTGAAAACATGGCCGCTCAGAACGCTAAACGTCTGGCCTGTTAGCGAGCTAGCTTGTTAAATCCAACACACTTTAAAGCTGCACTGGTTACAGACAATGAGCCGAACACAGTCTCTCATCTGGAGAGAGCAATGTGCTTCTGTGTGGATGAAGCATGACGTTTACACGTTTTACTAATCTACCGTCGATACGCTGCGTAGCGTTACTTTAGTCGTTACTGCAAAAGCTCACCTCAGTGAGTCCAGTGAGTTTATATGGAAGTTAACCGGCTACAATAGTCGACAATCTATTTCTATGGTTTCATTTTCTTGGAGTGGCTGATCGGTCGAGAGTGACAACGTTCTAATTTTCCATTTGTAACTTAAACTCTTCACTAATGTTTGTGAACACATTTACAACACAAACTACAGACTGGACCTCTAATGTCAAATTGAACATTAACTATCATTGTAGTTCTGTTTCCAGGTGCAGAATTCATACATCACTGCTATAAAATGCATCTATCTATCTATCTATCTATCTATCTATCTATCTATCTATCTATCTATCTATCTATCTATCTATCTATCTATCTATCTATCTATTGATTAATTATTTTGTCCATTACTTGATAAACTCTTTGATCTCTAAAATATATTTTTAATTAGTAGAAAAAGCTAAATATATTCAGTTTACTATTAAAGAAAAAGAAAAAGAAACTACAAATATTCACGTTTGAGAAGCTGTGAAGAAGTTAAATTATCCAACGATCAAAATGTACGATGATTCATCTTTAGAATGAGTTGTGAAGCTGCAGCGTTGTATTTCATGTGGACTTCATAACTGACCTCGTGACCCTGTGATGACTGCAAACACCCCGACAGTCTCCGGCTCCAGCGGGCGTCTCATGCGTTGCCACTTTTCAGTTTTGGGCCGATGCATAACCCAGATGAATATAAGTGTTCGCTGAGGAAAAGTCATGTTCTGATGTAATTATCATCTATTGCTTCCTGTAATTGTATCAGATCTCTATTGAACAATAATCTCATGGTGAACGTCTGGAACGGAGCCCTCCTCTCTGTTTATTGTTCTCCACTCCGGTAAAACACAATTGAATTGAGGACTCAGCTATTAGATCTTTTGCTCTGTAGAATAAACTGAAATCCTATTTTTGCTGGAAATTATCAATACATCTTGGAGAGCAAAAGTAAGAAGACACAGAGCAGAAGTAGACCCTGGGTAGAGAGAGAGAGGATGAAATAGATGAAAGATGAGGACGAGTTGATGGGAAGACTTTCACCAACTGGAGAAGGGATTTATTGCCATGCTGGGGTCAGATGTTTGTAAATCACATCAAAACTGCAGAATGCTGCTTCTGCACAGAGGAGACTTTATTGTGCACCTGTTAAATCCAGTGAGTAAAGCTGCGTATTGAAATGTGGAAGCCGTGTGCAGTAAATAAAAATAACATTTTGCCAAAATTGGAAATGGAAATTTTCCAAGAATAAAAACAGGTTTTTTTTTAGCATAGAAAACACATTTTCTGAGTGAGGAACAGAACTTTAAAGGCTCATTCATCAGATAGATTACTACATCAACTCTTAAACAAGAAAGAAAAATCAATATTGCAATCATCAGCAGTTGATTTTCTCCTCTGTTTGCACCGAACCAAAGAGTTTTCTGTTTCCCTTCCTTTTGTAAATGATCGTGACAACATCAGGAAGAACTAGAACCTTACTTGCAGACTCCGGAGCGAGGCAGCGGGTCTGCAGCGTTCTGCATCCGGCCGGCAAAATATTGATGACACACAGAGTTTGAGGCAAAGCAATAGCTTTAATCCGATCAGTGAACTCATGCAGTAAACATGGACAGTTTAAAGAAATCCATCCTGAAATGGGATTTTTTAAAAAGCAGCCGAGCAGCCGGGGAATTTACGAAGGGACAATAATATGAGAAATCTACATAAATGTATATACAAGTACCTGAGGCGACACCAGGATGAGTTTCACACAACCGAGACGTTTGTTTTTAATCATCTGCGACCGGCTGATCAAACTTTATTGCTCCAAACTTTGGTTCCTATTTTTTGTGCGACAGTGAGCGGTGTTTATGTTTGTGACACCTAAACTAGAAATGGTCTAATTGAAGGAAACAGAAAGCAATTTGTAACATTTACCGAACGTGACACTAAATGAGATGAAACTGAACCAAATCGTCGTCCTTAATAAGATGATTATTGGTCATTTTAGCACTAATTTCATAATGAAGCTCATATAATGCGTCCATGTTTGTGGATTGGACCCGAGGGTTTAAACAGCCTGATGAGGTGTTTGTGTTTTAGAAAGACGAAACACACCTGGTGGTTTTCCAAAGGCTTCTGAGGAGACGGATCTGAAAGCTCAGGTTTCTCAATCGAGTATTTCAACCCAGAAAAGAAAATCACAAATTCAATAGGTCAACATTTCATGACTATTTCACGCACTGCAAAGAGACGGTGTTGAATGTCTTGCTTCCAACCGCTGTTTATGTCAGACTTAAATGAAAACATTAAGCTTCCTGATTGGATGTTTTTTCCCAAAGTGCACCTTGGGAGTTGCAAACAATGGGCAAGAAAACAGCTGGATCGACACGCACCTATCGTCTTTGGGAGTAATAAACAGGACTTTTACATCTGGAACCAGAAGCCCTCCTCCCACTTCACATCTAACTGTCTTTGATATCGGTGAAACTTTTTTCGGGGGGGGGGGGGGGTTGTTCTTTTCTAAAGTCAGAGTTATTTGTTTCAGATGGAGGCTGAGTGATCGATCTGTTCACCTGTCCTCCGCCCGGCTGGAGGCCGACGGTGCTCAGGCATGTGCAGAAGGCCAGCAGCCTCTCCGCCTCCCTCAGCAGCCATGCAGCCATCCATCCAGCCAGCTCTCCTGAGTCACTTTTCATAATTATTGAATTACATTCCTGGCAACCCATTAAGCAGGACATTCTCTTCTTAACCACCTGCTCTTCCCCCCTCCCCCACCCCATTTTACGCCATCAATCTTTCAGCGTTACCGGAGCCCCTAAAAGCTTTCTGACTGCTCTATAATGGGGGACAGCGCGGGGTCAGGGGGCGCTACAGGACTGTGTGCTCAGGAGCAGTGATGCCTCAGCATTGGGGCGGGGAGCGGGGCAAAGGGACGGGTGGTGTGAGGGGGCAGTGGGGGTCACTCTGTGCAGCCTGGCTGTAATAGGTCACTAACTGGACCTTTGGCTGGGAACAAGAGGGGGGGGGGGTCATGTTTGTAGGGGTGATTATGTGACTGTGTGTGTGTGTGTGTGTGTGTGTGTGTGTGTGTGTGTGTGTGTGCATTTAAACCTGGTCAGGTGTTCCATAAATATAAATCTGCCTGAGATTCTCTGTCAGATGTTATAAATCTGTTAAGTATTAAGTATGTTGTAATTTTTTGTCCTCATCTTTCTTCAGCTAATTCTACCTCAGATGGTCATTTCCTACATTTCCCAGAATGCCTTTCCACATTCTCCAAAGAGATAGGATGAACTTGCTGCATTCAGCGGTGGTGAACAGCAGAGGACAAAGATGTCTTGTGAGGTTTGACACGTTTCTATTGACATTTTGATTCGTTATTATTCTATTATTTATGTATTTATGGGTTACGGCTGGAATGCATTGTAACTGATCTATTGTAACTGATCTATTCTTCAACGTTAACTTCCAGTGTCAAAGCTGAGTTAAGAGCTGACAAGTAAAACATCTTCAAACTATAAAAGAGAAAAGGATCTCTGCGATGGCCACTAGAATAATAGTTTTTGTCTGAAAAGTACCTAAAACTGTAAACAATGACACTTCAAAACATAACTAGTCAAAATATATTGAACCTGCGATCAAAATCAGTGATGCTGGTATACTGTATAAAACTACAAGTACCAGAGCAACATGGAGCGCTGGTGCTTCCTTTTCAATCATTCATTTGTAGAATATCAATAAACAGATATCCACAAAATCCAAAATGTCCAGATATATAGACATGCATGAGAGGTGGAATGTGAGAAGCAACGTTAGTTGATAAAAAGGAACAAACGACATGTTTAGGGTTCAGTATCCTGAAATACTAAACAAGTGAGCATGCTGAGAGGCGGCCATCTTAATGGTGTAACCTCCCACGTCTCTGAGCAAACCTGAAGGCAATCATGATGTCACACTCCACAAAAAGATAGTGAAGAATGAAATAATAACGGTCGAGAGAGAAATTCAGATCCTCACACCTCTGCACACCTGACCACACCAGTTTCAGAGTGTCAGGTTTTAGGTTTGACAATCTGACGAGCGCTTTAACAAAAGACAACATGACGCCTTTAAACTAACATCTGGATGTAGAAACTAACGTAAAAATGACTCAGAGGGAAAACCACTTTCAGAAGCAGAAAGGCATCTCCATTGATGTCTTCATTTTCCTAAAAAGCACATCTAAAATGTTAAATATTGGTTATATTCTGTATAGTTCAACAAGGCACCAAGAGTTAGACCTTTGTTTCCTTGAATTAAAAGATTTACATTTAAAAAATATATATTTTCTCTTCCTCTTAAACATTAAAGTAGATCGTACTTTTTGTTGAGTTTAATAGCGATGCAGTTGAAAAGCTAAATGTTTCGACACTCTCATGAACATCACTGACATTTTGGTATTGATATACGTGCAGCGCTCTTTTCCCGGTGTTGTCCAGGAGACTCCACTGAAGTCAATGTTAAGTGAATAGTAAGGTTGGGTTTGTCTTTACCCCGCTGGCTTATTGACTCGCCTGTCAATACGACTGCAGAGAAAATCCATAAAGCCTGCAGATGTTATCTCAACATCCGTTTTATGGATGAGCGCGTTCACTCGTGTGTGTGAGGCTTTAAAGGTCTAATGCAATACTTTACGAGAACATTCATCGTGTACATGAAAACACAATTCTCTGTCTTTATGATATCATTTGTTTTTCCATGTCATATGAGGACAAGTGCCCTCATAAGGAAATAAAGATGGAAAGTATCAACAAAGGGAGATCTTTGGTGCAACATTAAGTTTAGGACTTGAGTTTAGGGTCATATTACATTATAAAGTAATGTTTGAGCAAATCAACCTTATCGCCAGACAACAACGTGATATCTGCAAAACCCCAGATTTTATATTTTTTATCTGTAATGCTCGATGTCATGGAAAGACTGTGTTTAAGGCAAATAAACATTTAAGATACGGTTAGGATTAGAAATCTAAAACAGTGAAGTTAAGGGAAAGATGGTTATGGTTAATACGGTAAAAGTTAATGTCAGCACGCCCACCTCCACAGCATTATGGTCTGCTTTGCTTAGAGACAGACTACTTCCTGTACCCGCACTGAGCGTTGGCCTGATGCAGAATCGTCCAATACGCACGTAATTCTTAGAGATACTGGTCTACAGAAAACAGACTGTTTAAACGTCCAGCTCTGTTTTGGTCTCCACCAGCTCCTGAGAAATATATGTGTTTCTTTAGCTGCTAAACACTCCTCTATTTTCATCAGATGCTGACTTTATATGTCTTCCATTCGGTGCTGGACAGCTGACATTGTGTTTTACGCTGCTGTAAACAAGGCTGATGAGAGCACAAAGTCTGACCTGTACGGAAAATGTGCTGTAAAACCAAAACAAGTAGCTAAAGAAGACTAACAGATATGATACTTTACGAAAGAGTTACTCCTCATTTTTTGTGCGTTTTCCCACGATAGTCCAGCAACACGTGTCAATTTTGTTTTAGGAAGTTATCGTCATTTGGGTTAAAATAACTTCGGAAGTGTTCGTACTGAAGTACGGAACGAACAACGGTCTCTTTAATTAAAGACCGGTTTTGGTTGGACCCATCTAGCACCCTCCCCATTGGCCCTGTGTCTTTGTACTTCCTGGTTCATGATTACGCTGATATCTATGAATTAAAGAGCATTCTTTTCTTTTTTTCTACACAGGTGTGTGATAATCTTCAGGCAACTCCTTTCACTTAACTTGATTTAATATTAATGTGCAGCTTTAAGTTGGGGCCCCGTTTTGGTTGAGAGGTCCTCACAAGGATAGTATCGTCAACGTGTGTGTTTACAAGTAAACAGCATCAGTGCAGATGGAGGGTTTCTGCCTCACCTCACAGCATGCTGCTCATTACCTAACGCTCAGATCCCAACACATATTATTCATCTCTGACAGCTCGCCCGCATTGCATGAAACTAACACACACGTAAACACACACACACACACATGTAATCACACACACACACACACACACACACACACACACACACACACACACATGTAAACACACACACGTAAATACATGTGCTGCAAACACTTAAGAACACATGTCCGTTTAAACTAACAGGCTGTCGTGAATGCATGCATCCTGCACAGCTGCATAAATCCACATGCACTGTATGGACACATGCTGAATGCAAAAGTGACCTTGCACACCGTACTTCAGCATATGTTTCATACACACACACACACACACACACACACACACACACACACACACACACACACACACACACACACTGAGAGCATATGAGTAATGAACAACCTTAATAACACCTCCAACTTTTCCTCTTCTTCCCTCTGTTGGCTGTTTAAATTCACATCCCCCTTTAACGTCGCTCTAATCTGATTACCTCCGGGCTAATGGCTCTCCTTCTGCTCTTCCCAGACGCTCTGCCCAGACCTTGGAAAACACACACACACACACACACACACACACACACACACACACACACACACACACACACACACACACACACACACTGCAGAAGAGCTACATCTGCAAAGTATGGCCGAGGGAAAAGAGCTGAGAGAAAGAGAGAGAAGTTGGTGTTTATATGCATATGGGAGAGTGTTTTTTTGGGTGGGTGAGGAGGGGAGGGGGGGGGGAGCGGATCAGAAGCCAACTCCACTCCAAAAACCCTCCCCTCACTCTCCCTTTCTCTTCCCTGCAATACCTCCTCCCCCCTCCTCCCCTTGAGTAAATCTATAGGGAGGGAAGGCAGAGACAGGTGCATTTCTCCACAAATTGAGTTAGCCAAGACATGCCACATCCAATTGGACTAAATTGATGTGAGAGTTTGTGATGTCTGCCGTGGGTATTACAGCAAAGGTCAGTGTGCCGAGACAATGACATCAATCTGGTCCACGTGGCCGAGCGGCCCGGGCCCCCGCCAGCCTCCTGATTCAGATGCAAACCTGCAAACGCAGCCGGGGGAAGCAGAGGGCGGACGAAAGCCGCTCGCAAACTGGTGGGCATTTTGTGATTGCTTTTGAATGAAAGCTAAACAAGACCTCCACACAGCCTGGATGTTGCCTCGGGGTGCTACATGCTGCCGGTGGCCAATAAACAGCACAGATACTTAGACAAAATAAACGAGGACCGCTGCCTGAGCATCCAAAGCAGAACCAGAATAACTGAAATATTCAGTTTGAACGCTTTTTAAAAGCCTTCACACTTTATGAAACCACTTGACAGAATATGAATCCTATCTGTGATGATATTTCAGTAGATATACATTCACAGCTTAGGAAACAAAAGAACCAATGTCAGCAGGAACAGAAATATGTGTACTAATATTTTATCATCGAATTGAATCATGACGTCGTGTTTATACATAAAACTAAAAGGTGTTTCCATGCTGAAACATTAAAACATCAGCTGGGTTCACAATCAGAATCAGAAATTAGCCGAGTTACTCAAAGTGACAACAACATCAGCCACTGGAATTAATGTAAATTGTCATTAAACAGAATCTGCAGTGAATTTGAGCCACATGGAGCCACTGATACACTCCTGTTAGATTGACTGTCCTGTTGTGTGACAGTCACACTTACACTTTAATAAAACAAGGAAATAAAGTGATATATATATATATTCAACTTTTCTTTTTCCTGAGAGTCACATGAGTAGATTAATAAAACCTCTTGTCTTGAGTTGAAGCTCAGGTATGGAGCTAGCTTAGCTTAGCTTAGCACAAAGACCAGAAGCAGGGGTAACAGCTAGCCTTGGTCTATAGCTCACTAGTTAACACATCGTATCGAAAATGTTTAGAAATGATTTCTCACATGACTATAAAGATATAAAACTTTAAAACCTAACCACTAATTTGTTTCCACATCACTGCTTGTGGATGGTTGCTGATCGGGGCTGATTTTGAACCTTTGGAGAGAGTCAGCTGTTTCCCTGCTTCCAGGTTTTAAGGCTCTGTATGTAACACACACACACACACACACACACACACACACACACACACACACACACACACACACACACACATACACACACACACACACACACACACACACACACAGAAGTAGAACTGATTTCCTCAGCGACCTAACATATCAAAGTATTCCTTTAAAAACAGAATACCTCTTCATCCAATGATCAAAATACCTTCAGTTGTGGTTATTGTCATGCTAACATGCTAACATGCTAAAGAGCAAAATGTTATGATTCTTAAGATAAATAAGCAATTTAAAAACAAACTGGATAATCTAGAACAAGCTGAAAACAAAACTGTTTCTTGTGAAAAGTTGACGTTTGATCAACATGGTGTGTTAAGAAAAGAAAGCAGACAACAATAAAGTGATCACAGTGTATAAAGTGAATTAGAACTAATAATGGATTTTATTTAAATGTATTTTTGCTGTTTTGCTGCAGGTTTAATAACCTTCCTGTATTTGTTTTGATGTGACATGTTAACGTATATCTTAACGTATTAGAAACAACAGGGGGCGCTCTCTAATACGAGCTAATACAGCTCATTCACCAAACAACAATCACCACTAATGCTATTCTACTTCCGTCCACATGTTCTTCTTACAGAGGCCCACCTACGAGGAACACGTGTTGCCTTTCAATTTCACGTCCAACACGTGAGTGGTGGTGGTTGAGGTCCACTTTGCCTCCACTCTCAGGAAATCCAGTAGAAACTTCATCATGCTGTCACCTCTTCCAGGGCCTGCAAACCCAGATTTCAGGGGTATGGCTTTCATCCCACCTCTATTCAGAGAGCCATTTCCTTTGATCACATTAGCTTTATTGCTCCTCTCGCGGTTCACACTCTATATCAGCCCGGGGCTATTGGTTTTCATTCTGCGGCTTCAATCTGGACCCGGACCAGGCTCAGCTAGACCAGCTCGCGCTGACGTTAATTCATATAAAAGCTATATGAGCAGTTCAACTGCTGACTTCACCAGCCCGCTCCATCAATGGGACGTTACGTTTGACAGAGAGTATTAAAAGGTAAACACGCCGTAAAAAGACATTTGTGGATGAATGCAACTTTTTCTCAAAGTTCTAAACCAATAAGGAACAAACTGATCCTGAAGTGCTTTTGTGTATTCAGGTTTGTTTGACGTGATGTTCATTTTTATCAGAAAATGACTAAACATCTGCGTCGATTAACGACATCTCATCATCTGCTCTCTTTGACAGTTTTTCCTGGAACCCGCGAGGAAGGTTCGATTCATCTTCAGTCGGTTGAATCCCAGACCAGAGATTTGTCTGAGAAGCAATTTACTGTCATTTGCTGCAGAGTGCTGGCCTGATGCATAAACATCGGTCCTAATATGCCTATTCATCATCAGGCTGCCCGGGGGACTCTGGGTGTGTTCTGATCAAATTTGCACCCGGCGATGATGAGGGGCATGTTGGTTTTGCTACAGAAAAGTGCAGATCCAGCGATTTGTCACGTCAAGCTTCAACAGGGGAGGCGGAGGAGGACGGATGCACAGCGTAGAAATAGAAGGGATAGAAGAACTGAGACGGCCGCCATGCTAGTTGATATCTCCACTATCGGATGGATTGCTGTAAAATGTTGTATAGACGATGAATTCCACTGACTCTTGTGATCCCGACTTAGAAAATTAATCCAATAGAAAATAACAAATAGTGCATGAATGACCCGACCATTTGAAATAACAACACCACCATCATTTTACGCCATGTCTGTTCTGACAGTGAGACGGCGAACATTATACCTGCTAAACATCAGCGTGTAAACGTCGTCATCGTGAGCATGCTGATGTTAGCAATGCATGTAGACTACAATTCAACATTGACCGTCATTGACATCAGTTCGCAGCAACTGGTTCGTTTCTCTGGTTCGTTTCTCTGGTTCCTTTGAGCCTCATTCTAGTATAACAATGTTGAAATCCATTCGTTTGTTGTTTTACAGTGTTTGAGTCTCAGAAATGTGGCAAATTATTCTATATGTTTACGAGCAAATCCCATAAAAACAACAACAATTGTCTGTCTTTACATCTTCCTGAGCTCGTCTCCAGCTCTCAGACTCAGTCCTCCTGGTTCCTACTGAGAACTTTTAAAGAAACAGGTCACAAATATGTACTTTACATTTGTTTTCTCCTCTAGGAACTGTGTTTTTTCATTGAATGGTAGTAAACATTGAGTTTGTTTGCAAATATTTTCATGAGCAGAGTTGATGCACTAGAGAGTATTTACAGCAGAAGGACGATAAATAGAAGATCCACTTAAAATAAACTGTTAAAGGTAATAAAAGAACATGTAGCAGCGTAACAGCGCAGCAGCGCAACAGCGCAGCAGCGTAACAGCGCAACAGCGTAGCAGCGCAACAGCGCAGCAGCGTAACAGCGCAACAGCGCAGCAGCGTAGCAGCGTAACAGCGCAGCAACGCAGCAGCGTAGCAGCGCAGCAGCGTAGCAGCACAACAGCGCAGCAGCGTAGCAGCACAACAGCGCAGCAGCGTAACAGCGCAGCAGCATAACAGCGTAACAGCGCAGCAGCGTAACAGCGCAGCAGCGTAGCAGCGCAGCAGCGCAACAGCACAGCAGCGTAACAGCGTAACAGCGTAACAGCGTAGCAGCAAACAGCGTAGCAGCAAACAGCATAGCAGCGCAGCAGCATAGCAGCGCAGCAGCGCAGCAACGCAGCAGCGCAGCAGCGCAGCAGCGTAGCAGCGCAGCAGCGTAACAGCGCAGCAGCGTAACAGTGTGGCTCATATTTCAATGTCATTTGTTGACAATAAGAAAAACATGTCAGCTATCTAAGCACATATTTTATGACCACATTATAAAACATTCAAAGACACCCATCTTGTGTACCAGCCAACCCCCCCCCCCCCCCCCCATCCACATGTATTGATGTCAGAGAGAATACACCGAATCTATCTCGTCCAGATCTGTGGTGCAGCATCATCCTTCAGAGCCCAGAGAGCGGCCTTCTGGGAACAGGAAGTGAATCAGAGCCTGCAGTGGACAGACCGACTCCGATGGTTCCCATCTGGCCGTTCTTTAAGGCGTCCATCCAATCAAATTAGCTTTGATTGATCAACAGGCGCAGCCATTGGACGGTGGTCCTGGCAATATAAATCACCCGCTGCCATCTATATGGATGGCTTTCCTGAGGAAGAGCAAAAATGACAAAGTGCACATGAAATTCAAGGAAGCTGACTTCCTTGCGGCTGATATACAGTTTACTAATTGAAATGCTCTGTTGGTGAGGAGAGAGATGATGATGTTTGGATCATTGTGATCAAAGATGGATGTGGTTCACCTTAAAGATAAACACACAGCAAGTAATAACCTCTGTCACATCAAAACTCTTCATGATTTACTGTCAGCACTGGCTGCTGTTGAGTATTTCATAGTATTTATATTATTAAAGCTCTAAATATTAAATACAGTTGAAACAAGATTGACTTTACTCTAAATCTAAAGACAAACAAAGCTAGAAAAATGAAAGCATTTGGAGCGTCAGCTGGAAAGAACAGAACATCTAACACTTTAACGAACACTTTAACATTCTTCTCTGTAGTATTCCCACTATCAGTGAAACAATGCTCCATATATCTGAGAGTGCACTTTGCAATCTGTAGCTGCAAAAGATAAAAAGTCTGTCTCCAAATAAAACGGAGGGCAGGAAGGATATTTGTAAAGGAAATCAGCCCGTCTCAAAATGTTTTCTACAATAAACTGGAATAAGACCGAAGACTGTCTTGCGGGGGTTTTAGATATTAAAGCACTCTTAACATGTTCATGGGATTATTAAAGGACAAACAAGAAGCTTAGTTGAACAAATAAAAGCCCTAAATGTTGCTGATGGTCCTCAGTCTATTCTGACATTAAGGATTCTTTATGTTCCTGCAGGTTTAAGGAGAATCAAGGCAATGAATTGAGTGATTAAGGGACACCAGCAGGTGTTTTCAGTCATGACTGTTGGCTGGTTCTGGGATGAACATCATCTCATCAAACACTAAGAATGATGTGAACTATGATGTTCCATCCACAGTAGTTCCATCAAACAAGAGTGAAAGACAGAAGTCAGCATAAGTGAAAGCAACTGTGTGGTTCACTGTGGGCTTTAACTTAACTGTTGCAACCAGCAGTGAGGACAGAGTGACTCAAACACACCTGTAGAGCTTCACGGCCGACACACCTGAGTGGACCATAAGAGTGGTGATTATTATTATTATTATTATTATTATTATTATAGAGAGATGTTCGTCCTCACTCACACTGATACATGCTGTTAAACCATCAAGTTACTCATGAAAACACCACAATGTCTCGATCACGTGTTGATTAATGGCCGCGTTCTTTGAGACAATACTGGGCAGAGTGTCCCGTCGCGTGCTTGTTATTATGACTCCTTTGAATTTATGGAAATCATAATTCATATGAGCCGCCTGATGGTCTATGCAGATGGAGGCTGGGGGGCAAAACACAGAGTGTAATGTGCGAGTTTTAGTCATAACACATCAAAGGGCTATGAGATGGGGGGGGGGGTGCGAGACAAATTAGCAGCTTTAGAAATTGATAGCAGGTGTTTACATGTGGTATCTTTTTGCATATTATAATGTCCACGCAGGGGGGGGTAATAAACATTACAATGCGTTGTATAATAATCAATATAATTCACAATGACCTTGACGTCTTATGATGGATTGGGAGACACGGCCTACTGTAATTGCTGCCCACTACTCCCTCCCTCCCTTCCTTCCTTCCTTTCACCCTGACGCCTCCGCTCTTACAGGCCGGTCCTCTCTCTTCCCTTCCTCTCTTCTTTTTTTTTTTTTTGGACATTAAAAACCGCTCCATCATTCTCGATGCGCCGCCTTGTCGCCTGCCGCTCAGATGACCATTAATCGCTTAATTCCAGTAAAGCTACGCGCGCACAAAGGGTCGCTGTCTGCCGCTTAATGCATGTGTGATTAAGCTTTTAGGCCGACCACACGGCATTATTAGCCAGCAGGTCCTTGTATAGAGGGCCAAATGCCTTCAGGGGGCCCGAGGGTGGTGTGTGTGTGTGTGGGGGGGGGGAGTTAATGACACTGACCCTCACTTCCCCAACAGCTATTCAATTCAACAATAATAACGGGTCACGCAGCTGATTTATGAGGCTGGGGCTAATAATTGTCAATTGCTAATGTGGGGGTGGGGAGGGGGGGGCAATGCCAGTAGACTATGCTAAATAAAATATGCCTTGACCCCACCGGGGGTGAAATGCAAGAGGCCAAAGAAGAAGAAGAAGAGAAAAAAATTGACAGATGATGTTTCAGACCCCCCCGCTTCGTCCCCCCCTCCCTGCAAAACAGAACGCATGCTGCAGCTTTAACCGCGTCCAACACTCACCGCTGTTCTGGTGTCCGTGGATTAAAGCGTTCAGAGCAACATGCAGGCCAGACTCGGGCCCGCGTGCTCCATCCGTCCGCCAGCCTGCCTGCAATAAATTAATAACAAGCAAACAATGTGTCGCGGAGAGGCGGATTCAATTACTAACTTTATTTACAGGGGGAGATCTCATGGAGGCCATTGACCAACGTTAAACAGCGCGGGATGAAACGATGACAAGAGCTCCGATAAGAATTTAATTCCATCTCATTTCAGACGATTTTATGAATCAAATTCTTGAACGCTGGCAAGAGATTTAATGATCACATCTTTGCGAAATCTTATTTCAGAAGCGGTCGATGGCATTTCTCTGCGTTAATGTCGACTTAGAGGTTGGAGTAATTTAGTAATTGATTCCTTGCCTGGCTCTCGCTCGTGCCAAGGCCGCGTTTGAGGCTAATATGTTTCCTAATCTTATCCCCCGGAATAAGATTTTTATGTTAATCCACTGGCTCGGTCTCTTGGTCACTTGGGAAGCGCAGATAAAGGCTCAGAGGGGCCGGAGAGGCCACGCGGAGACGAGCCGTGCTCTGCAGGAGCTGCAGCATCTGAAACAACGAGACGAGTTAATGGGAGACAACAGGGAGACATCACACTCAGAAGAAGGCATGAGGAAAACAGATTTACCTCTTTCGTCGTGTGGAATCTGTAAATGTATCATTTATGTTTCCATATAGGATAAACAATGATGATAAGGGTCATAAATCTGATGTTAATTTTAATTTAATTGTGATGTTTGAGCATTTAGAATAAACCATCAAGATGCATAAACTCTATTTCCTGCATAATAATCAGGATAAAAAGGCATCAGGTTGGTCATCCTGTGACGCGGAGGCGCACACTGCACTCAGATTTGCGTCAAAGACGAGATGAAGACGCACCAGGTGAAAGAACCGTCTGATAACAATAACAACAACAACACGAGCCTGCAGCGGCGCAATGAGACACTGACGTCTTCTGTGGCGCACGTTCCTTTCTTTATTTTTCTCTCGTGGAGACTCAGAGAAAAGACACCAGCTTCTAATTTAATTTGGCCTCTTCTCCAGATGTCACTTTCCATCTGTGCGCTTGGAAACGCGATGCGCTTTTTACGCACCAGCCTGGAACAGCTTTAACTTACATGTTTGACTTCCCCCCTCTTTGGTGCATCAAACTCTTTTGTCGTGCGCAACTGAGTGAAACAATAAAGACATCACATATTATAAATTATTAGAGGATATTATATGTTTTTAATAATAAGGATCATGTTTGTGGAGCTGGAACAGTGAAGGTTCTCGCCTCTGCTGGTTTTTATCTCACACTTTTCTTTCCTGCGTTTTGCAGGTGAAGACTCGCCTTTATCCATCCTGTCAGATTGAGACATCACACTAAATTGCCACGAGAGCATCCCCAAAATGAATTTTGTATCTGCTCTCGAGCCCCTCCCCTGCAACACGCGGCCTTATTAATAACCGTTTTGATAAGCGTAGGATTTCCTCGGGCGGAGGAGTGAGACGTCGTAGGTGAAATGTGACAGCGGGACCCTCCCATCGCGCTCCCTCGCTCTTTATCCTCCGCTGTTTCTTTGCCTTTTTCGGGGGAGTGGATCCATCCAATCCATCCAGAGACAAAGGCATTTTGTTCCTCTTTTTGTCCCTCCTGTCGACCCGCATTCCTATATTGCTGAGCAACGATAGTGCGCACTAAATGGAGAGGAGTCGCTCCCGTATCCCGCCTATTGTCCGGCACTTGCCAGAGGGATTCAGGGTCTTGCACACATCGCATTTTCCTGATTTATTTAAGTGAAGGCTTATGGTCGGAGCCCTTCATTTGCCACATAATTACGAATTAACTACCGCTTTATTCGAGTTAAAGGACCATCATGTTACTGTAAATCACGGTTTGCAGCACTGCTGCAGGTTGGAAACGACGCTGAACACAACCTGCAGCCAGCAGGCCCCTCTGCAGGACAACGACTGTCTGCACGTTTTGCATCTTGCACAAACTAATAATAATAATAATAATAATAATAAATCCATTAAATCAACTCAGACTGCAGAGTTCCGCCTTTCCGGGTTGAATGTCCTCACATCAGAGTATCAAGCAGCGTCTCGTCGTCCCACCCGCACCAGCTGAAAGGATTAAAAGATGTTGAAACTATAAAAGAGGAGGCGTTTGAATAGCGGGTGGACTATGGTGTAAGGACTATAGACTGCGAGAATAAAGAGCGGCTTCACTGAAAGAAACCGATGGCTAAAAGCTGTAATTGTATTTGCCTCGGCGAAATATCAGAAAAGACTTCTCGTTTCTTTGAGCGTTATTAGATTAATTCCCAGAGATGGTTTCTTTTCTCGCGGCCAGACGCGTGGAGGGAGGACGGTGAACCATTTGGCTCTTTGGTTTCAATAATCAGATTAACCATTTGGTACAACTTCTGGGTCCCAGCTCGTGTGTAGAAAAGAGAAAATAGAAAAAAGAGAGAGAAGCCATTTACATAACAGGCACCGGGCTGTGTCAAGAAAGAATCACCTTCTTTCTCTCTGAAAAGACAAACACGGAAGAAAAGCGAGAAACACTGCAGCGCGTCAGCAATTGTGGAGAAAAAAATAATTGATGGCGAAAACGAGCGGCTGTATTTTAATAGATAATACGAGAGCCGCACCGAGAACACGTTCAGAAATATAACATTTAAATCCTGTTTCTATTTATATTCCATCAAACGGCAGCACGCGCGTCTGAAAACCTCCGAGATGAAAAGATGATTTGAGCCTTCAACACATTTTAGACCCAGTGACCTCAGACCTGTGCGGTTTAAAGGCCTCTTATTCATTTATTTATTTATTCATTCATTTATTTATTATCTTCTCCTTGTCGTCCCGATTTCAACAAATAAATGTGTTTTTAATATCTCCAGCCTTCTCTGATTGAGATGAAGAAATAGGATCAATATTGTGAAGGATGAAATCAAATCAAAAGAAGAAAAAAAAGATCAATAATAACCCTATAATAAGATTTAACAGGTTGTGAGACAAAAGTGTACAATATCCAAAATGATGATAAAATACTGATATCATATGGAGCATCGAACACACTATATATGTAATATTATAGAGGAAGCAGTGAAGACCATCAGCACGCATCAATCACTGGTGAACGAACTCAAACTGAACATTTCATTTCTGCTCCATAATTCCTGTTGCGCCTTCGTGTTTCGATAATTTGTAAGAAGAAAAAAAAACAAACGAAACGAGGACTTGAAGTCGGTCCAATGAAAACACACAGGAGCGTGAACGCGCCACCGAAAACGGTTCACCTTATTACACAAACCGAATTAACCACTCAGCCAATACCGCGAGCCTAAGAGGTCCGACGACTGCGTCGCCAGTTCGTTACTTTCATTAGAAAGATGTTATTTGCCAAATAAACGGAATAATGAAAGTAATAAAGACAATTACAAACTCGTTTGAATCATAAACAAACACACCCGGAAGTTAAGCAGCAGCAGCGCAGAGGAACAACGGCGCCTTTATTTGTCAGAAAAGAGCGTTATTAACCCGTTATTACCCCGTTTATTATGGAGTCATTTGTAATATGTTGAGACAATTACTGACTTCCATTGACCGACTTCAGAGCTGATTTAAAAGTACGAATTACTCATCAAAGAGGCTGAGAAATATAATGTGACATAAAGAGAGGAAACTAGACAAAGCGGTGTTTGGTGCAGTGTGCAGCGCTGCTGCTGTGGTGTGATTGATGCACATTTACACCGTGGGAAGAAATTCACCTGAAGACGCATTTTTTATTCACTGTAGCCTCATAAAAAAAATAACATAAAAAAGTGTTGAAAGTGATGAAAATGGTTTGACTCGACTCAGAGCTCATCTGCAGTCAGTGCGCTGAAACAAAGCAGCACAATTCCACCCATATATGGCGCAACAGCCTCATTAAAACAGGTGACTTCACCTCAGTTGCACATTTTCATTTGTCCAAAAACAAAGGGGAGATTTTGAACCTTGAAAAAAACAAACAGTCGTCAAGTCTAAGCGACGTTACGCCGTGAAAATGAGCACGTTGTTGCAGCTTCCGTGCAGAAGATAAAGAGTCAGAGAGCCAACAGACGGGCAGGGAGCAGAGGCAGAGGGGGAATACTCTGTGAAATCCTGCCCAAGGTATACGCGCGCTTAAAAGGCTTAAAAGCTTGGAGAAAATTGGATCAGGGAGAATCGTCACCCAACTTTCATTATTTCCAAGTGGTGTGATTGAATTAAAGGGCAAGATGGTGGTTGGAGAGGAGTGGGGGTGGATGGGTAGAGGGGCGGTGGGGGGCGGCGGCGGCGGTGGAGGGGTGCGTAATGGCGTGGTATTAAATTCTAATTAGAGATGCAGGGGATCAATGATAGGGAGGTTGGACAGCCCGGGCCCCCAGTGCCAGCCCAATAGACTGATGAGTTATTGTCATGTAAAAAAGCGCTAGCAATAAGACCAAACGCTTTGCTATTGTCCAAGCGGAAAGAGCCAAGTTTATTATGAGGACTATATGCTCTAGAGACCTCGGGCTAGGCGGCTCTTAGGGGGCTTTTCATAAAACAGGGCTAGGTTCCTATAAAGGAGGCCAGTTTTGGAGCAGGCGCTGAGCAGTGAACATCTACCCACCGTCCAGCCTCCTTCCGCCCAGTTCAAACCAAACAAGTCCTCTTTCCCCCCCAACTCAGACCGCGCGTCCTCCTCATTTTTATTTCGATTATTTTTTTTTATTTATTTATTTTTTACGTTCTAACCCAATTTTTTTTTGGGGGGTAGTTTTTGTTTGACTCTTTTTTTTCCGGGAAGTGCAGCTTTCTAACTCCACCGAGCCTTCTCAAATGTATAAAATGGAGTATTCTTACCTAAATTCCTCTGCCTACGAGTCATGTATGGCCGGGATGGACACGACGAGCTTGGCATCGGCCTATGCGGACTTCAGCTCGTGCAGTCAAGCCAGTGGGTTTCAGTACAATCCCATCAGGACCACTTTCGGGGCCACCTCCGGCTGTCCGTCCCTCACGCCGGGGTCCTGCAGCCTGGGGACCCTGCGGGACCACCAGAGCAGCCCGTACGCCGCAGGTAAGCAGCGGCTCCGGAGCCGGAACCCGCCGTATTATAGGACGCCTTGATTGCATTTGAAAATGGAAATGTGTTTAGTATTTACCAAACGAAATTTGCTTACACAAATGAAAGAATTTATCACGTTAGAAGCGATTGCAGGCAAGCGGTAATTCGGTTACGGGGTTACACTATCCCAGTCACACCCAAAAACCGCCAACAGAATTATCTTAAGCTGCCAAAATGATAGGCATAATTTATTTACTTTGCGATGAGACATAAAGCTTCGAAAATAATTAGATAACCAAAGACTAAAGCTCATTATTGGCACCGAATTGGAGCTACAGTAGCAGCAAGCGGGGCGGACGGGAGCATTATGACAAGTTTTCAAACTTGAGCCTCAATGTGAGGAGCAACAATTAGTTTAACATCACAATTAACCGCATCACAGGTCAGCGACGTTATCAATTCAGAACTAATTCACAGGTATCGAAGGCATAACGCAATTGAACGCTTTCTCCAGCGCCCACAGCCGGATTTCATACGATATATCGAGTTTGAATTTACCTCCATTTGGCAACATCACCATTACGCACACTGCAGGGACAAGACCACTGCGCGGCTAACGCTTCTTATTTATCTCGTTTACAGTTCCCTACAAACTCTTCACGGATCACGGCGGACTGAACGAGAAGAGGAAGCAGAGGCGCATCCGGACCACGTTCACCAGCGCACAGCTGAAGGAGCTGGAGCGGGTTTTCGCTGAGACGCACTACCCGGACATCTACACCAGAGAGGAGCTGGCACTCAAAATCGATCTGACTGAAGCCAGAGTGCAGGTACGGACGCCAGCCTGCTCCCACTATACGCGCGATTACGCACAATTACGCACGTGTGGATTTATGATGCAAATAACAAGCATTTTTAACACATCGCATTAAATGACTTACTTTTAATAGATTTTAGTGAAACAAGATATTTACTTATTACTTTGACATGATCAGCTGGCCTCCAACTGCTGGCACCATCTAACACACAGTCCTGCATTAATGCGCAGCATCACGATGGGGTTCGTCTTTAGGGACACTTAACATTTAAACACCAAAACGCATTAATAAGAGTTCATTCCTCTGAGCTGCGCGTCAGAGCCTTGTTGTCATGTCTACTTGAAAACTGAGCGAATAACGACAGAGCAGCGATGGACTTCGTTTGGTCACAAACAAACCCTTCGCTGTGGTTTAACTGTTGTACTTCACTCTCTCGTTTTTCCAGGTGTGGTTCCAAAACCGGCGCGCCAAGTTTCGCAAACAGGAGCGCGCAGCTGCAGCGGCCGCAGCGGCTGCCAAGAACAATTCCGGAAAAAAGTCCGACCCCAGAGATGAAGACAGCAAGGACAACAAATCGACCGACCCTGACAGCACAGGTGGACCAGGCCCGAACCCCGTCCCCACCTCCAACTGCGGCGGACCGAGCCCCACCGGAGGCCAGGTCAACACCACCGGGAACGGACAGGTGGACCAAGTGAAGAACTCCGTGTCCAACGGCATGGGGGTGACAGCGGCGAGCCAGGGCTGGGCCACCGCCCCGGGGACCATCACCTCCATCCCGGACTCGTTGGGCGGGCCGTTCGCCAGCGTACTGTCGTCTTTGCAAAGACAGAACGGAGCCAAAGCTACACTAGTAAAGACCAGCATGTTCTAATGAAGCAGCGGAGAAGCGCCCTCATCCTCCGGAGACCGAAAAGCAATTCACGACAGACTCAAGGACACTCACACGCAGTGAAGAAGAAGACGACAGCTCTTCTCATTTTATTTTTATGCCTTGCACCGTTTCTTGTGGTCAGCTGACACATTTGCTGTGAAAATGTCCATCTCGACAAGTCATACTGTCTGCTAATAACATCGTTTTGGTTTTCATTCAAACGTTTGTTTCGTCTAAAGACTGAAGTCCTGAAAAAAAAGGCAGAAGGTGAATTAATGAGACTTCTGTCGAGACAACATCACACGAACACGTTCCTCCCGCTGTACGAATCAAAGACGCTGAAAGGCGGACTCCTCGATGCAGTGACTGGTTAACATCAACAGTTTGGGTTTTATTTTGTGGTTTATGAGCAAACAGACGTCCGCGCGCTGCAAACTGCTTCGTGCCATCAGTGCGCAGAGGAGCCTCGTTGACTCACGTCACGTGTCAGAGTTCAACAGCTGCTTTTGTTTGGTAGAGAGACGTTTAACATCCACGGCTGAGGATGCGCGCACCCGACGAGACGCTCACGCGACCTGCCTCTCTGATCTGCGCAGACACAACGTGCTGTTTGGACAGCGGCCTCGTTACAGCTGTGTGTGTGTGTGTGTGTGTGTGTGTGTGTGTGTGTGTGTGTGTGTGTGTGTGTTTTGTTTCCAGGGCTGCTGAGAGTTTAGTTTCTTTAAATTATCGATATAAACACAATTATTTCCTCGAGAGAAAAAAAAAGGCACAAACTACTGCAATGTTCACCTCAGACAGGAGAAGTGTGTGTGTGTGTGTGTGTGTGTGTGTGTGTGTGTGTGTGTGTGTGTGTGTGTGTGTGTGTGTCTTTCTACGGCAGTGTTTCTGTGGCTCAGACTGTACAGTGTTAATACGTATTCCTGTCTCCTATAGTTGAACCATAGGCCATACTCCCTCGTAGATCGATCATAAAAGTCGTTTTGATGTTTTACTAAAGTCCCTCGGAAGAATTTATTTTGGGTAAAAAAAGAAGAAAAAAAGAATCGAGGGAACGACGCGAGCATTGTATTTATTTCTATATCATTTGCATGTTGTCTTTCTGTCTGATTTGACGATGATTTCTCTTCCATTGTGTGAGCATTATGTAACTCGTTTTGTCCAGGATCTGAAAGTTATTTATATGTAGGTCATGAATGCTTATATTTAAGAAGGAAATATTTCTACATGTGCACATAGTTTTCCAGGTGTACCATTGAAATGGTTGTTGATGATAAAAAACAAAAACAATAGTCCACGATGCTCGTGTCATGTTTTCTTCGTTGTTATATTACCGGTTTACTAAAACAAGCTTCTTAATAATTACTCGTCATAAATACATAATAGTGTATTTTCGGTCACGGTCGTTTTGTAAGGCGGGAGAGTTCAGCACCACGGACAGCTCCACGGTTCACCGAGTCCTCAAGATTCACGAGAAGGTTCACCTTCAGATGAACATCACGTCACAGCGTCAGAGCAAACATCCAGAAGGTCGCGTGGATATTAAAAAACAATAAAACCAGCTGCATTGATGCAGAGCTAAATGTCAGTAAACTGGAGAAAAGGAGGAAACAATGTCGTCCAAACAAAGGACATCGTGTCACGTGAATAAACAGATTTAAAAAATAAAATATATATTTTAAAGATCATCGTTTAAAAACGATAATTTTTGAAGCATATTTTGACTTTAACCCCGAATTAATGAATCTAACATTAGGAGCAGAATCTCATTCGTGATTTCTTCACAGCCTCTGACTTCATCTTTATTTATTATATTGTTTGTTGTTTTTTTCCCTCATCGAGAATTAAAAAGGTTAAATATTAAAACAAGTAAACGACCAAACAGACCACGTGAGCAGTGCTGCATTAATACATACCTGATATTTAAGCTCTTCTTCTACACATTGATTCAAGTATTTATTCACGTTTCTTCTGAGAAATCTTTGATTTATCTTTTTTTTTTTGGGGGGGGGGGGGGGGTGGGTTATTGGAAGAATAACAGACAGAATCACAGATTTAATTTATAACATTTTATTTATAAACATACAGTTTTGCATTTAAACATCAAATGAATCTATATTTCGGATAGTGTTCAGGTGAATATTACAATAAATACAGAGCAGACGTGAAGGCTCCTGTTGAGACGGAGAGCTCCGTCTATAAGAGACTGGAGATCCATTGGAGAACTAAATGAGGATAAAAAGTAATAAAACAACCGGAACAGAAGCTTAAAACACTGTAGATCAGAGCGGAGAGGCTGTAGGAGCCGCTCAGCAGGAGCAGGAGCAGGAGGAGGAGGAGGAGGTTCATACAGCAAATCATTTGGTTTTAGGCTTAAACGTGCACGTTTCTTTTTTAACATCCGCAATACACAACCGAGCTCCTCTCATACAAGTCCAAAAAATAATAATGAAGCGAGTGATTTCAAAAGTCCAGATGTTGAGCTTTCATCCGACCGAACACTGCAGCTGGTGTCAGCGTTCACATCACCTCCGCTGTGAACTGGATGAAGCGTTGTGTTTCTGTATACATGGATCCTACCACTGAGCAATTATCAAAATGAGCTCAATTAATAGCGTACAGAAGTCTACATCTCTCTAGAATAAAACAACATTCAGAAATAAATCAACGGTGTCCCCCTGCAGTAAATATCTTTATCAAATGTCTTCCTTTCTGTTTATCACCGCAAATCACGGAGGATGGGGGGGGGGGAGTTAAAATGAAGGGTGCTGTTCATGTAAAATAAGCAGAATTCATGAAGTGAAGTGAAGCGTGACGTAGGGAGAGCTGCAGCCCGTCTGTCTGCAGTTTAAAGGTTCAAATCTGTCCGAATCCTCCCTCAGAGATCAAGCAGCACCGCTGGGGGTCGTCCTGCTTCACCTTAAGGCACATTAAAGTCCTGACTTTCCGGGCCGACCCGCTGTGACCCGCTGTGACCCCAAAATCAGCTCACGAGTCGAGTTATTGCCCTGAAGATGAGACTACGTCTATAATGCGTGTGTTTTATATGAGAAGCTAATAGTTCAGGTTCGGGGCCCTGTGAGGGCCACAGGATCACAGGGGGTCCACAGGGACCCGGACAGCACTTTATGAATGAAGGTTCTGTACATGTCGTCGTTTCAATCTCGTATTAAAACTAAAGGGTCACACAATTATTCATATGTTCTTGATCCCGTCTGTTGAGCTGCCTGACCACACATTCACTTTATGGATTTTTATCCAAATTAAGAGTGAAATGATAACAATGACTCAGTAACTAATATACTGCATTTACATCATAACTGAATAGTGAGAATATATTTGTTTTCCAATCAGGAAAATAGAATCTGATTCAACAACACGTCCTCTTTGTGTTCAAACTTCAGCCTCCCTGAGTCTGAAGCATCGCCTCCTATCTCCAACATGGCCGCCACCCCTCTCTCTCTCTCTCTCTCTCTCTCTCTCTCTCTCTCTCTCTCATCAGATGACATAAACACGAATAATATTTATGTGTATATATATATATATATCTATATATATATAGATATCTTTTGAAGCGTTTGACGTCCCCAGACCCCCGTGATGACTCTTCATTGGTTACTGAGCTGCAGAGGATGCAGAGACCCCGCCGCGCTGTGAAGGAGGTGATGAGCAGATAGTCGCTTTAGGACAGGGATGGGGTTTCTTCCGGTGAACCTTGAGCTCTTCTGATGAGCGTCACAATGTGGTCGGCTGTCCGGCCGCTTGAAAGGAAGAAAGAAAGACAGAAAAGGAAACCCACAGTCTTTAGAATGTTAGGGGTTTGTAGAAGGACACGCAGCTGTAATGAAAGAAAAGCTCTTTAACGACTTTGGAGTCTTTTGATCGAGTCTCTGATGTGATTTTGTGGTCTTCTGATCCCCACGTGATACCAGCTGATGGGAGGTTATGTAAATGAAAACGTGAGCTTGAACTTCTGCTCTGGTGCAGACGAGGGGAAAAGGACGGAAAGTTACCGTCGTCCTCTCCCAGCCGCTGCACGTCTCTCTTCCTCCCGACGCAGCTTCAGATTGTGACGCTTCCTGTATTAAAGGTTCTAGATTACAGAACGCTGGTCTCACAGAGAGGCTGCGGTAGAGAAGGGAACCTTTGAAGAGCTCCTTTAACTGTTCCATCAGGTTTACTGTGAAGGTAAGAAACCAAACAAAGCTTTGTCTGCTTGTTTATGAGCAGCGTGTTTACTGCTGGTGCTGCATGACACCATCGCCTTATTGAAATGATTCATCAGTGAAAAGATGAAATATGGCCGACATTAGCAAACAATAAGGAGCAACAACACCCCGTTTATAACGTCAGAGAACAATTAAACTTTGTACTTATGAGTGTGATCTTTTTATTCCTGCTGGTTTGTTGTTAGATATTCAGAACGGTGGGTGATTTGAACCTGACATTCATAACTCAGTAATGATTTGGACGGACGGTTGGAAACGTCGTTGTAGAGACAGCAGACAGAGAGAAAAGGAGGGCGAGACAGAAGAGGGACAGAGAGCGGAGGGCGGAGGGACTTACAGCGGGAGCGGATGTAGCACTGGTGGCAGTTGAGGAGGCCGTTTCTGATCCGGACGTCCGTCCCCGTCGTCGTGTCGCCCAACTGTCCCTTACAGACACCGCACTGCAGAGAGACAGCGGGGACATCAGAGACGGATTTTAAGCATGAAGCTGTCGTTACTATATAACCAAACAAGACCTGAACCAACAATCTGTTGTGTCTTCATACGATGCTTTCTGGCTTCATCGTTATGTCTCTGACACTCAGTGACTCCTCACACAGCTGGGCAGACACAGAGCTAAATAGTACATTTGCAGGGGGACTATTTTCAGCTGCGGATTAATATACATTCGCTGCTCCTGACCTGTAAACACGTCAGCCAGTGAAACACTGCACTGCTACACAGTAGCATTCGTACTGGTAATGTAACCGAGTGAATTCTGTCACCCACCTTGAAGCAGTGGATGTGGAAGTAGAGACTGAGGGTCTCTATGATCATGGCCGCCCCCTTCCCCAGAGGCTGCCCACAGCTGGAGCACAGCTTCTTCCCACTGACAGACCTGCAGGAGGGAGAGAGAGAGAGAGAGAGAGAGAGAGAGAGAGAGAGAGAGAGAGAGAGAGAGAGAGGACGCTCTGTGACACTAGAAGCTCCGTAGATGGTGTGAAGGACCGATTACTGGAAACAGTTAGGCTCTTTTGATGGTGAATATGAAAGAAAAGCACAATAAGCTGTTCATTTGTCAGTGTTTTGTTGAAACAGCAGCGCCTCTCTTTACAGTAAACATCTACTGATCTTAAGGTCCTCCTCTGCAGTGGACCACAGTGAACAGAACAATAGGTCATAAATACATTCCATCCCTTGCCTAGTGTTACAGTGTTTCAGTGTCGCTCCTTTTGTGCCCTCTGTATTCTATTCTCCCAATTCATTAGTAATTAAAAATGTGTTTTAATGACCCGGGACTGAGCTGGACCATTCATGTTGTTATCCTTCATTGCATTGAAGGGTCCTTGCTGCAGTGCTACATGTCATGAGACGAGTGCAGAGATGAAGGCAGCGAAGCAGAAGATGACGGTGCAGAAATGACCCCCCCCCCCCTCCCCCTGTTTGTGATGCAGTACCTGTTGGGTGCTGGAGGCAGCGTGTCTGGAGGCGGTGGACATGCTGCGGGGGCTTTGGATGAGCTGCGGCACATGTTATTATCAACGGGACCGCTCCTGGAAATGGACAGCAACATGCAACACGACGATGACTCACAGCTACTGCGACGCTATTGGCCGGCAGAGTCAGACGAGAACCAATCCAAAGCCAGAACCAGCTGAACAAACTACATCACTCAGAGAGGTTTGAGCAAAACCCAGACCTGCCTCGCTCTCTCACTGACTCTAATGGATGTTTAGAACACTTTCACTGTCACAGACCATCGGTTCTTCATGTGGAGGAAGACTATGAGGGGAATATACAGGCGCAGTGCGCCACCTGCTGGTCGAACAGGTTCACTGAAGGATCCACTCTGCTAGTCACAAATATGTATTTACAGCCAGAATGAAACGGGAACACAATCAAACAGAACAACTCACATGAGGAAATAAAACGGTTGAGAATGGAATCTCCTGAAATCAATGAATGAACTAAAGGTTAACACACACACACACACACACACACACACACACACACACACACACACCTCCTATCTCCTGCAGGCCGGCTGGGCTTGCCGCTGTCTGCTGAAGGCTCTTCTTGCTTCTTCTCTGGAGTGGAGGTTTTGGTGGTGGGGAGCTTCTGGCCGTTCTGCAGACTGTGACCGAGAGTCTCCGCCTGACTGCTGCTCTGACTCACCGAGCTGAGGAGCAGAAACAAACCGTATCGACACGACATACGTTTATTTCTCTTTTCATATCGTAGGACTGATCCCACTGAAATCTACAGTTTGATACAGCGATGCAGCATTAAACACATGAAGCTCCAGCTTCAATAGATGAAGACACGTATCACATGAAAACAAAAGGAAATTGGACATTTCACAGTGTATCTGCAGGTAACCATTAAGCGCTCTACTCCTCTACATATTGAGCTCATCCGTTTCTCACAGGATTGTAAATAAGCTCGTTATTGAAGGACCACATCTTAAGCTGCTCAGAATCTGTCTTCTACGTTCATCACTTGGCGATCGGCCGCTAACCTTCTGGCTGTTTTCATGCTGTCGTCAGCGGTGCTGATGTCACTGGTCCGGTCGTTTTCTCTGCGTTTCCATTCGACGCTCTCCGTGCTCCCCCTCTGTGCCGTCCAATCACAAACAGGGGAACGGTTAGCAGAGCGACCGATCGACAACAGAACACTGTGACTGTGACCCAGACCCCTCTCCTGGGTCGATACTTAAGCAACGCTTCTAACAAACTGTAATCAATCGGCCATTCACCGACTGCCTCTCCAGCAGCTCCTGCTTGCGTTCCCAGTCGGCCAGCGAGCGGACGATGGCGTCCCGGGGCTCCGAGGCGGAGGAGGCCTCTCCTCGGCTGGGGGAGGGCAGCGCCGAGGAGCGGGGAGTCAGAGGCGCCACCGTTTCCTCCAGTATCCTACGCTCCTGTTGTGATGGGAGGTCACTGTTATCACAAAGTACACTTTTCTACACGTTCATACATTGAACTCGTCCCGTAACGCACAGGTCCCCAAACACGCACCTCCTCGTGGTACTTCCTCTCCTCCTCCGCCACCTCCCTCTGCGCCTTCTCCCACTCCTCCTTCAGCTTCTCCTGTTCACGCCGGTACTTCTCCTGTCACCATGGCAACAGACACACGACATACAGCACAGAGCCTCAACGAAGGCGAAGACGACCGAGCTGAGCGGTGTGCAGGAGACGTATATCCGCCGTCGAGAGGCTGTTCATAAAGGCTTCAGGACACGTTTCTCCTCTAGTGCGTTCTGCTGAATTTAACCTGCACACCTGCTGCAGCAATAGATACTAATGTAGACTAACATGTACATGTGTGACTCCCTCAGGATGTTCTCTAAGTATAATAAAGAGAAAACTAAAGAGACCAGAAGCAGGCACTGCGGACAAAAGGCAGAAGTAGAGCATGCAGAGGTTCCTACACAAGCTTCCTTTCAAAAGCTGCTTTAAAATTGTTCATAACTTGTTTTAGTTATGTATGCTGCTATAACAGCAGCTGGGCAACATGACTTCAGATCATCACACTCGTTGTTTCACTCTTTTCAGACTTGTGTAGGAACCCCGAATTCAAAAGATCCAAAATGTAGAGAGAAAGCAACACGAGCAGGACAGATGACAGATGACAGAACAGAACAGGACAGGACAGGACAGGACAGGACAGGACAGAACAGAAGAGAACAGAACCGGGACGTCAACAAGCACATTGATGCACCAGACAGACATTCATCCATTTCAGCGCATCTCATCTCAAACAGACGAGAAATCTGTCCTCATCTCTGTTCATCAAGATCACACTGAAGATGAGGACAGTACGTCATGGATGCCAATGAATCCTTTACATTAAAAACATGTGGACCTGAGATGCACCTCTGGTTGGTTGAGGAGAGAGAGGGTGATCAGGGCAGCAGCAACAGCAGCAACCTGGACAAAGTCCTTTGTGTGTGTGTGTGTGTGTGTGTGTGTGTGTGTGTGTGTGTGTGCGTGAGATGGAGACAATGAGCAGACAGAACCACACTGGAGGTTCTTCCGCTGCACGACGTCGCCCTCTAGCGGTCAACGTGTGCGTCTGGCGTGGCGGGGCGGTGCCGCTGGGAGGAGGACAGGCTCAGTATAAAAACAAAACATGGAGGCAAGCTTTGCAAGGAGCAATGAAATGTGGTGAATCCATCTGATCCTCACAGAGCCACTGCATGATTCACAGCAGGTTCACGGTAACGTCTACCGGGCTGAGCTGAAGTTTGTAGTTTGGACATTTACAACCGACGATCCGCTCGGTGCCTAACCCTCACGGTGCTGGTGCCTTGCTCCAGAAGGAGCTGAACCCCTGACCCTGCGGACCCATGCGCCATGCTTCACCCGTCGAGGTGTTCTGTGTACCTGCAGCATGCGCTCCTGCTCTTGCTGCCACCTTTCCTGACGCTTTCGCTCCTCATCCGGGTCCCAAGACCAGCGGTCACCCCGCCTGGCCTGGGGCAACACCGGGCCTGACACCTGATAGACCCCAACACACACACACACACACACACACACACACACACACACACACACACACACACACATCAACAACATGCACAAATACACACACATATTCATGCACACATTCACATTCACACTCACCAACAAACCGACCACCATTCACACACACACACACACACACACACACACACACACACACACACACACACACACACACAGACACATATGTGTTTACACATCCACCACAGGAAAAGAAGAAGGGAAGGGAGGAGACAGAAATAGTTGATCTACCACAACAGCACTACTCCAATGCTAGCCAAAGGATTCCTACTAAGGAGAGAGAAGACAGAGAAAGAGAGAGATGAGCTCAGACGGAAACAAAAGCAGTCGCTGCCGTTCTCTACAGCGTCCTCATCTGGCATGCTACATGAGCAGCTGTGTGTGTGTGTGTGTGTGTGTGTGTGTGTGTGTGTGTGTGTGTGTGTGTGTGTGTGGTAGAGCCACAGTGAGTTCACAAACACCTGATCCTAGAAAATGATGAAAGGTTTAGCGACCGTCTTTTTTTAAACATAGGTTATGTTTCTATCTAGATGAAAGTCTTTGATGTTTCCTCATTCTTACCTGCAGACTATGTTTTCAGTGTTTGACTCGTGTTTAATCTGTGTGTGTTCATGCAGTGTGTTAAGCTACACTACTGTAACAGGAGATGAGCCAGATGAGAAGCGCAGTAAAGCACAATATGATGTCGTCAGATGATTCTTTTTACTCACGTTTCCACAGCGATCCTTCTCCATCTCTTCTGTAGAGGAAACGGGACAGAGAACATTAGTCAGGGTACAACCAGGCAAACATTTTGGATGCATGTCATGAAAACAAAACGCCTTTAGATGGGACGAATATTTAGGGAAAAAGACAAGTGTTGGTTTGACGGCTGAAGATGCTGATGAAAGAGAGAGAGAGAGAGAGAGAGAGAGAGAGAGAGAGAGAGAGCGAGAGAGAGAGAGAGAGAGAGAGAGAGAGAGAGAGATCGGTCCACCAAGAGCAACGTTCTACACCTGGATTAACCAATGAGAGGTCTCATCTTGCTGCTGTTTTGAAGTGGAAAGCTGTAGATCTAAACTTTTTAAAATCCCTCTGGTTCTGATTCAGATGTCGAGGTGAAGAGAGTTCCGGTCAGGAGTTATCATCACAGGTTCTATTTGAATCTGTTTCTATGTGTCTCTGTGCTGATCCGCTCTCAGTTCAGGAGTTGTTTACAGACCACCGATCAAACTCTTTAGAGTGAATATCGGTCGATCGGAGCACCGTAGTCGAGGTGGACCTGACGCTGTCGCTCTCGGTGGATCAGACGATGGTGTAAAGCACAATGAGGCAAACGGAACATGACGTAGGTCATCCATGATGACGGTCATAAACAGACGCAGGTGACCTACTGCACTGGATAAAAGCATCCTGATCAACATGAGTCAAAATAAAGAACAGTGTAACACTGATGAGGTCTACTGGAGCATGTCTACACCACTATACTTCAAAAGACATTCACAACAGAGCGAGAGCACATCTGGAAATGAGCGACGGACAAGAGATGGGACTGAAGGGGGCCGTTGCGCAGCCCTTGAACAAACGGCAGGGAAACCCTGTGCGCTCAGCGACCGGGGGACGGAAACATGAGCTCCACCGATGAAGGAAGGGGTTTACCTGGAGGGACGAAGAACTCCCAGCGTAAGTTAGGGTTGCTGGTGGCCAGCGGAGACCTGATACTGTTTGCAAGCTCTATAGCGAAATAAAAAAAATGTGCGGGTGGAAGGAAAGGAGGGAAGGAAGGGAGGGAAGGGAAGGGAGTGATAAGGGATAGACAGATGTCAAAACCAAGAGTTGGTATGGACAACAGAGAACTGGAGAAATCAAACTGGGGAAGGCTGTTACTGTTGTGCTCATGTGACACTGTAAATCAGTTAGAACTGGAGAAACAATCTTTAATCTCTAAAGAGGCTGTGACTCAGATTTAATAAAAAGTCAAGTCAGAATAAAGGAAGGAAACAAACAGTAATGCGGTGCTTTTATCAAACTATCTGGGACGGTATGTTGAACCTCTTTAATGCTGCATGTTGTCGTTGGGTCTCAGGTCTGATTAGCTTGTCTTTAGAGTGCTTCACTTTAGAGTAAATGCCAATTCAAGATCTTTGTGTGTTGAGCAGATTCAAAAACGTTGATAATAATCACACATAAGTCAACACTCCTTTAACTGTGATCCAAACATTACAACGACACACAGAGAGAGAGAGAGAGAGAGAGAGAGAGAGAGAGAGAGAGAGAGAGAGAGAGAGAGAGAGAGAGAGAGAGTCGGGCTGAAAGGCAAAAAGGGGGAAAAAGCCAGCAAGGAGAGATCTGCTAAAACAACTCAGGAACCAAGGAGATGCATGGAGAAGAAGCTGCCGGCTTGGTGTTTGGATGTAAAGAGTTCACCGACCTGCTGTCGTTTCCCTCGACGGCCGACATTCAAACGATCCCGGAGCAGCTGAGCTCGGTACGTTCTCTCTTCTCCGTGACGAGTCCGGGGAACTGGGAACACTTTCCTGCAGGGAGATTGAAAGAGAACCCGTTGGCTGTCAGGGTGAGTGTTTCTTTAAAGGTCGTGTGAGTGTCGGTAGCGGCCTCACCTGTAAAGCTACAGGCTGACTCTGCTGAGTGTTCACTCCTGACGGGACAACGTTGGAGTGTTTGGCTTCTGAAAACACAGTTTGATTAAAACTGAGGATTAAAGACACTTTCCTTTTACATTTTTTCTCAAAAGATCTATATTTTGTGTTTATTCCATAACTTCTAGGTCACACGATAACAATGTCTATGATCAACCACTAGGGGTCAGTGTAGCAACATGCCGCTCAGACCTGCAGGAGGCGCTTGTTGAGCCGCAGCGTTGGACTTCTTCTCTGGAGACGCTGCTGATCGGCATCCAGTCTCCCCAAAGCGTTCTTCTGGCTTCTGCAGCTTTATTTATTCAAAGATGAATAATGAATCAAACAAGCCTGAGATCAGGAGGCATGTGTCGGGCGTGAGGTACATGTATAAAACACGAAGAGGTCAATAATCACGAGACTGTAAAATGCATTGACAGACAAAGAGTGAACATGTGACACAGGTGTCTGTAGGACTGATTAGTAAAGATCCTGACCGATGGGAGCGAGGTGGGCCGGCTGGGCGGTGTTGAATGACGGATGACTTCTTCTTCTTCTTGGACGTCCTCAGAAGTCGGTTCCGAGCCGCTCGGAGCCTCCTTGGCCTTCGCTGACGCGGGGCTTTCTCCTCCGGTGGAGGTGAGCGGGCTGCGTGTCGGTGAGGGAGCGTCTCCGGTGCTGCTGCTGGTTTTGGAAGGAGACGCCTGGAAATGAGGAGGAGATTCCCTCCCTTGACTGTGAGGCGTAGCGGGAACGTCGTCGCTTCCTACGTCGCCGTTGACTCGGAGCAAACCGTCCGCCTGAACGGGAAGACGAGACGTTTAATATCGGCTTCATATGCACAGAGTTCAAGAAGACGCTCTGAAAGCATAACAGGGTCCAGACAGTACATTCAATCATGAAGAACTATAATTCAATTTAACTCTGATCCATTTTGTCCTGATTAATTACAATATGACCTGTTGCATATTTGGCTGATGGGCTAAATATTCTCTTTTATTGGATATTGTCTCTATTCTGTTTGGTTCTGTATGAGATTCTTAAAGTGTGTGACTTGTCTTAATGTCTCGTGATACGACTTAGCTGCTGGATGACAAAGTTCTGAAACATCTGCAGGAAACATCGGCTGAATTTCCGGTACAGTAAAGCTGCTCTAGCTCAAAATATTGTCAACAGTGCACAACATGATGATGACAAACAGAGAAAGGAAGACGGACTCATGCCTACGAACCCAGAGCCCTCATCTGTGCTCACTACCAGCCTCTCATCTCGGTCCGTTATCAGCTATTCATCCAGCTGGCCTCTATGACAAAGAGCCACTAATGTATGTGTGAGCGGTAACTTAAGACACAGCGGAGGAGTCGGGTGAATGCAGGCTCTCAGTCTGACCCCCCCCCCCCCCCCCCCCCCACCTCCTCATCCCTCTCCTAGCGGCCTGTGTGGGCCCTCTTTGTCCGCCCGGAGCCCACTTCACATCCAGAGGGCCCTACTTGTCAACTTCTTAAGTCAATAGGGAACAGAGGGCTCCATTGAAAGCCGGGCTCTGCTCACAATCCCGACAAGACATTCCAGAAAAGCGCTGTGCTCCGTTCAGTCTGGTAATAATCTGAACCCTCCCCTCCTCACCACAACACAGGATCTCAGTTTGAATATTCCAGAAGAAAAGGAAATGGATCCTGTTGAGAGTATTTTTGAGCTGGACTGAAACATTACATGCTTCTTCTGGTGTCTGGTGTTTTCCTAGAAACCACCCGTCTCGTCACCATGGCGGTTCTGTGGCATCCTAAAGGACGAGCCAAGAGAGCTGGAGGGGAATCCCCCCCACCCCCCTGTGAGGACGTCAGCCCACACGGGGACATAACCACATGTAAAGACGTTACACTAACCGAATCCCAATCACTCAAATACGAGTCTGAACAGAGTCAACACTGAGCTTTAACGGTGACAACCAGACGCTTCAAGAGTCAGCGACCCACACGGCATCAGGGTGCTGTACAGCGGATTCACAGCAGCATTCACCTTCATGGGAAGCTGAGAAGACCTCACCTTGCTAGGCCACGGTTCACCCGCCGAGGACCGGGGCTGGAAGTAAGGCTTGGGCGTCAGCAAAGGCACCGGTTTGGGCGACAGGGTTCGGGAGGACGGCGGCTCGGACGAGCGAGAGCGGATCTGAGGCCGCTGGTGCGGCGGGGAGTCTTTGGGGAACTCTTCGATCCGCGCCTCCAGCGTGGACGTGAACTTCGGAGCCGGGGCGGACTGCTGGCGCAGGTACCTCAGGGGCCCGTCGGGGTCCACGTCGAAGGGGTCCGGGGTCGTCGGGGAGGCGGACAGGGAGAGAGGGAAGGGAGAGCAGGGACAGGAGGGGTCGGCAGATACGCTGCGGTCCAGGAGCTTTGGCAACTGCAGGCGTTCCAGGACGGTCTCACTGATGGAGAAGCGCTGGGCGTAGCGCTGCAGGATGAGCGACGCCTCCTCTTGGGTTCTGGCTCTGCGGTACGCGTCCCGCAGGTCATCCTCACGACGCTCCCTGTTGAAGAGGAAAGGAGGTAGAGGAGGGACAACAAAGCAAATCAGCCGTTTGATTTCCATTAAATAAATGTGAACTTTGTTTCTCCATTGTTAGGTATCTCTTCTACTTCACTCAGCAGACCTGCTCTTTCTCTTTCTCTCTATGGGAGACCTACTCCAGGAGGAGTCCTGTCACCTCCTCTAGGAAAGGCCTAGTGTCCGTTATTCTCCTATTGTTTTGTTGTTTTAGCTGAACACAAATCAAACACCCTATCTGTGTGCGTTTCACCTACTTCTCCTCCACTATCTCTCTGTAGGTCTTGATGCTTCTTCTCCTCTGGGAGACACAGGGGCCTCCAGACATCAACTGCTCCATCATCTTCCTCTCCTCCTCCTTCTTGATCAGGTCCTGGGAGATACTCCTCCTCCGGTTTTTCCACCGGGCCAGGTCCTGACACACAAACGGATCGGAAAGACTTTCAGAGGGCTTGGCTCTGCAGCGCTGCGAGACCTGAAGCCTGATTTAAGTTGTTTAACTGGGGCGCAGCAAAACACTACTTTGCTTTGGCCTGCAGGCACTCAAATCATTGCATATAACTTATAAACTCCTGACAGCACAGAGACAAGACATACAAAGCAGATGAGACCAAGTCATCTCAATGCAGAAGGTACAAAACCGTCTTACTCGAGCGTCAATAAATACACAAACTAAAGGAACGAAGAATAAACGGAGACACTCACATCCTGCCAGTGATCGTCCTCTTCCTTCATCCTGTTGTACTGGTTGTGAATCAGCTCATGACGCACCTGACTGTGAGGCTGCAAGATGGCCTCCTCCTCCCCACGCATGTCGATCATACTCACACTTCTAAGGAGAGGAGGGAGAGAGAGAGAGACAGACGGAGGATATGGACGGTGAACAAGATGTGCCGACGTGTCATCTCCACAGTAGGACGTTGTTAATTGTTTTTAGTGAGCCTGCTCGTGATTCTACACCTTTTGATTTCGTGCGTTGTGCGGTTAGTACGGTACGCTGGTGACTTTGTGAAAACACTAAACTTTGAACCAAACCTCTGTTCTAAACTCGGCACTGGCTAAAAAGACGATATTTCACCCAAAATCTATGTTTCTACTGTAATATAAAAACCCCACATCATCCACAACAAGGATTTTGTTCCAATCCATCATTATTATAAAGAGAATAACCTGTAACCACCGACTCAGCATGGATAACAAAGTGACAACAATAAGACCACATGACTGGAAACCTGTTCATCTTCAGAGGTCACCTCTTGATTAGAACCAAAACGACAATCAAAGTTAAACAAAAGAATGAATGGAGTCACTTTTCCTTTTGAATAATCACGTCACATTCCAACAGGACATGCGTCACATTAAGGTTGTTAAGATGACATTTAATGAGACCTTTGACCACATCAGGAGCAGCTTCAGGTTCCTGTGGTTCTAAGTAAGAACCCGTGTCACACTGGTCACACTGGTCTTCGTCGTTCAGTCAGTCGTGTTAAAGCATTTTCAGATGAAGACAGTAAAGTTCAGTCTTTTGGTTCGGAGCATCTTCACACACAAAGTCACGAGTGCATTAATAGTTGATTTAATATTGATCCCGAGTGGAACAATCAGAGATGACTGACGTGTTATTCTATTGTAAAGGTTAGTGGGACGAGAACAATCCTCTGAATCACAACAAACAAAGCATGTGAGTCATGTCTTATGAATCATCTCCACGGTGTGACTGTGGTTTGGTTTGTTATTGACGAGGAGTTATGAGGAACACTGAACGTGAAACATGCAGCTGGTAGAAGCACAGTTTAGTGAGTCGCCTCCACTGCAGACCTGAGTGAACACATCTGAGAGGAGCGGGCGGTTTGTTGAGTAGAATTATTGAAAACATATTTATGATGATATTTCAGATCAAGTGTCTGCCAGCAAGCAGTCAAACATGTCCACCGTAACAAGTCCGTTAACTTATTTACAATTTAAGAAATGCAAGTATGAACAATCTGCTTCATTTAATATGTTTTCAGTTTACATGGATGTCTTGGTCCAGTCATGAAACCACTTCTTCATGACATTCAGTAGATTGAAGGACCAGAGGAGCAGTGACTGGTTATCACTGATAAAGTTCTAAAGTGAAGGATTGAATCGTTTCCTCTTCTGTGTTCATGACGTAACAACAGCTGAACATAAAACGATTATCCTGAGGAAAAGTTTAACTTCTTTTTCATTTTCCAGGTGAAAAAATAAAATGTTTTGTTTTGTCAGAATAATAATAAACACAAGGTTCATATTTTATGTGCTGACATGTAAGTGCTGCACTTCAGCCTCTTGTGGCCACAATGAGTATTACAACAACAAACACGTCTTTTTAAGGAACTTAGAAAGATTATGTCGACTAATCTTCTTCAGTCATAAACACACAAAAGAAAACTATTTAGACCAGAGTTGTGTTTTGTCTCACTTTCCTCTCAGTGCTTCTGTTATTAAAAATAATAAACATAACATCATGTGACCTTTGATCAAACAAAAACAACAGGATCAAGAGATGAAGGTCTTTAAATGACTTCAAGCTTCGGCAGATTGTCCCACTTCATAAAGAAAAATCAGATTCAAAGACTCAACGAACGGTTGAATAAAGACTTATTGAACGGTTGAATGATGACTGAATGAATGATTGAATGATGACTGAATGAACGATTGAATGATGACTGAATGAATGATTGAATGATGACTGAATGAATGATTGAATGATGACTGAATGAACGGTTGAATGATGACTGAATGAGAGGTCTGTTTAGTGCAGTGCTGGGTCAGACAGCTGAGCCTCTGAGTGGTAAATGGAGGACTTACTGTGGGTCATCTGACACACTATGTGTGTGGCTGAATCTACAGACGGCGGAGAGCATGGAGAGAGAGCACAATCACAAATGAATACACTCGACAGAGAAACACGTCATTCACTCAGGAGAACATCAAAGCACAGAGATGAACATTTGACATCACAGCTGACGACGGGTTGAGAACGGTTCATTGCTATTGTTTTAATCAGGTGTGCCTGCTGGTCTAGTCTAGTCTATCTACAGATGTGTGTGTGTCAGTTTCTGGGTTTACTGCTGATCCTCAAACCAAACACAAGGGGGCGGTCTCATCCATAACACAGCCAGAGCAGAAGACACTCTACCGCATCACTGCAAACCAAAACTGCTAGCATACAACGGACGCAGACGGCGATGATAAAAGAAGAAGCACATGCATGTGTTATTAGGCAGCACAAGAGGAGCATCGAGGACGCGGCTCTCGTTCCGTCTGTGACCAACGGCTGTAGGTTTGGCCTCAACCTGCGTCTTCACGCGGTCGGCTCTGTGGAGCTGCCTCTGTGATGTTCAGGGTGTGGGAGACAGAGTGGCCTGTGGCTTCTCACCACCACAGAACAAGCAGACTAAATTAAGAGACGCCTCGCTAAACCAGGCCCAGATAGACTGCTGTAGTAAAACCTCTACTCCCCGTATGTTTGGAGGAAGATGTCAGGCTGTGACACAGTATTTTACCGGCATACATTGGACCGGTCGATGTTTGATTGATTGGTAACGGTTTGACCAATTTATTACCAAATCATTTGGGTTCAAAGTGGGTCAAATTCAGTGTCTAAGAGATCAAAGGACGCCATCTAAGGTCTCAAACGCTTCTTCTCCTAACTTCTTAATAACACGTTTCCATGCATTCTCTTTACAGCAGCAACAGCTTTTTAGAAAGCGACATCAGTTTGCATTCATATGAACAAAAGGTCATTAGGTCATCCAGACAGCAGCACTGAGGTCGAGGTCACATGCTGACATAAGAGCAGATCTTGATTTTAAAGACGGATTGTGTAGTTTTGGTTCATTTAAATGTGGTGCGGTTGCTGGAGGGGGCTCACGTTGCTGGAAGGCCGCTGTCCAACCAGGAGTTCCCTCTCTGCGGGTCGTCGCTCTCGCTCAGCGCTCTCCCCTTCCGCCGGCCTGCATCGGCAGCGGGCACAGGGAGGAAGTGGGGGGGACTCGGGGCGGTGGCGCGTTTGGGAGAGGTCAGCGGTTGGCGGGACCGCTTCTCATCTCGCTCTCCATCGGCGACCGACGGGACACCGGCGGCTGCCTTCCTCACAGCCTCCTCCTCCTCCTCCTCCTCCTCCTGCTCCACCTGCTGCTGCTGCTGCTGCTGCTGCTCCGTCACAGGTGGGTGTTTCTCGGAGGCGATGACGAGGCTCGTTGCGGTGCTCGCCGCTCGAGACGTCGAGTGGTGGAAGAGTTCCTCTGAGCACGAGCGAGCCGGAGTACTGCAGAAAGCAAAGCAAACTAAAACGTACTGCCGCCTGGTTTCATCAGACAGCGTTCCTCTGGAGGAGCCTGAATGGAGCTGTACTCCACGAGCTCGCAGGGTTTAAACCTCACCCGAGCAGGCCGGATGAGAGAACTAACAGCAACGGAGCCAAAAGCAAAAAATTTGCTGAACCCTCAGTTGTCTGTCATCCAGCTACTTTGTGAAAGGGTTATTATTGGACTATAAATCCCCAGGATGCATTGCAGGGAGAGAAAGGCTGTGAAAAGGCCAGGCCCCAGTCCCAGTCTGCTCAGGGTCAGGGAAGGAAGAAAGCCTCATTTCCTTACATCCTGAGGGTGGGTCGCCTGTTCCCTGGGAGTGTGTGTGTGTGTGTGTGTGTGTGTGTGTGTGTGTGTGTGTGTGTGTGTGTGAACACCGTGCAGTGCGGCTCAGTGTGTACATGTATATGCATGGGTCTGTATCTGAAGGGGTGGTGTGCAGTTTTTGATCCTGGAATTTGACAGAAAAAACAGCCATGTGTTGATATTATACAACTGCTTTTCAAAGATTTGACTCCTGGCAACACTGAAACACAAAGTCCAGCCTCAGTTCTCTTCTTGAAAAATGCAAGCCGTTACCAACTAAAGAGGCCGATATCAAAGCCTCTTAAAAACATCCGAGAAATCCCCCTTTTCTTTGGAACGCAGCGATACACAAGTCAGATCTCCGTGGAGCATTCCTCTCACTCCCTTGAAACGCTGACAATCCAATCCATGCCATAACATCGGTGCCAGAAAGAGCTGGAAACCGGGGGTGTGACTCCAATAACTCTCCAACAACTCTCCAACAGGACCGTGAATGAAGCCACTGCTGCGCCAGGAAATAACACAAGATAGAGCTGGACTGTGAATCAACAACAGAGACCTGAACAGACTCCTCATGGGAGAAGCAGTGCGATCCTAACGGTCTTCTGATACACAACAGCAGCTTCACGGCTCGTAATCCTCACCCTGTTAATCCCACACAAAGCTGGTAATGTGTGACCCCGGGTCTGCTGGGTGAGGAGCCTGCATCACAACGGGGTGATCTCCATGCTTCATAGCCGACTCACCGCTACGCCGCTCTGGATAACAACGGCGTTGGAACCGATGATCTGGCGACGGCAGCGCCAAACAGGGAACGGGCCGGACGGAAACACCGGCTGTGAAAACGTAAACTACCGTACAACAGAGAGACGGTCCTGATGGAAACCGAAATAAGTGGATTACCCCGATTAACTGGGACATTGTTTGTGGACAGATGTGCTGCAGATTTGTGTAACTTGTCAGTATTTTGAGTATTTTTATTCACCTAGTATAGTCTGATACAGCAAATATTCTGCTGCAAAAAGAACCGACTGACTCAAGACACGGTCGAGTCATTTCAATAACTCTCCAACAGATTTAGCACTGCATAAAAAATGTATGCAGCAGAAAGGAGCCGTTGTATTTCCTTATATGCGGTCGGTGATTCTGGTGTGTTGTGCTTGGAGCAGTCTGAGGAACAGACTAGAGTGAGTGAAATCATGTGAGGCGATACGTCAGACGTCACAGATCTGTCCTCTGAAGACAAAACAAAGTCTTTGTACAACTTATTTTCCCCAAATGCAGCAACACTAGCCTGTAAACATGACAAAAAACAAAAACACTACACAACACTGTCACCACATTATCATTAGAGAAATCTAAAGAAACACTTTAAAACGTAATCTATTATCTTTTAGATTTGGTTGATTTTGAGGAATCGAGCAGCTGGTCTAAGAAGAACATGAAGACCTTTGCTCAGCGGTGACCATCAGGTGAGCGACAGGCTCTGCAGGGAGCAGAGGCTCACTGCTCCTCCTCACGCCCGCCGCACAGATCTTAACGCAAGGTGTGGAAGCAGGCTGCTCCTCTTCCTCCTCGTCCTCTTTAGTCTGCGTCACCGTCTGAATCTGTACCTGGGGTTCAAAGGGCGGGCTGGGAGACGCTCCAGGGGGGTCGTCTAAGCTAGGGACCTCATTTGGACTGTTAGATCGTCCATTCACACACACACACACACACACACACACACACACACACACACACACACACACACACACACACACACACACACGGGGGAAGGATGACGTCACGACATGGGAGCAGAATTAGCAGCAATGACCACAACGCGGTGGACACGACACAGGGAACACACAGATGTGGGGAAAAATGAGGTTCATGCAGAGGAAGGAGATAAAAACAACAACAACAGTAATGAATACATGCGTACACCATGTTGTGTGACACGATGGATGAAGTTAACAAAGAAAGAGATTAACACACAATGAGTGACACACACACACACACACACACACACACACACACACACACACACACACACACTTCAACAGATGAAAGCACACTAAGGACTCCACTGAGCCAGCAGAAACCTTCCCCAGTGAGTCATGATAAACCAGCGCTCTTTGCCAAACCAATAACTGTCAATAAGTCCATCAGACTTTAGTCCGCCTCGCCTATGAAACATATTTCACACGTTCGCTTCAATCAGAGTCGGAGCCAACGAAAACGCACATCTGGCCTCCATCAGCATCACTCACATGTTCACTACCAGGAACAATAATCAGCTGTTTACACATTAATCTGGACTTTACCACAAGTGACATCGTCTCTTGCAAAATGATTAAACATCACAGAATTTACACAAGAAGATGCCGGTTCGTATTATGTAATAATGTAATAAACAACACATGATTAGTATATATTCATGGTCTACTTCCAGAACAATACATCCCATTGTGTCTATAACAATACATTTAATTCACCACACATGCACTAGATCATCATTTAGCACTGCAGCACATCTTCTGGACATAGAACAGTGAAGCTTTGCGTAAACGATGCCGTGCTTCCCCGATTCAAGCTCTACCTCTCAGATTAAAGCTTGTGATCCTTCTAATTCCTCCACCAGGGAGACTCACCTGAGCGGTCTGTCTCCGGCTACAGGTGAAGTCGCGGTGCTCCAGCTCTTGCGCGCTCCGTCCTCTTTGTCGCCCCTCTTCTTGCGCAGCGGCGTCGGCACGTAGCCGCTCTGGTTGCTCCTGTTGGGCAGGTACTGGTTGAAGGGCATGGCGGTCCGCGGCTCGCTGACGGACGTCCGGCGCGCCGACATGTCGTCCTTACGGACGTCCGGCATCTTCCTGTGGGGGGGGGCGTCGGACTCGGAGTCGCTGCCGCGGCCTGTTGAGGATGAAGGAGTTCATTGAACCAACACACTATCAGGTTCAAAGAAACAATAGAAATAAAGGCAATATCACTTCCCCCAGAGTCGCTGCGTCATATACGCTGACGTAACATTAAAGTGCTGTATAGTGATTTTATAAGCAGTGCATTCCAGGAACTGAACATAAATCAACAGCGGATCGACGGCCTGTTTTCATGAAACAAAGCAAGCAACATAAATCATCAGGAAGTGAGTATTGTGCAGCTCCTGCAGTCTAAAGTCTCGCCTGCAGTTGGGAAGAATTCACTCAGGATCCCGTCTGGAACACATTGTTTCCTCTTAATGTCAAAGGCAACAGCTGGTGCTGCAGAGGTGCATCGCTCACCGACGTCTTGAATTCCTCCACGAGATGTGTGATACACACACACACACACACACACACACACACACACACACACACACACACACACACACACACACACACACACACACACACACACACACACACACACAAAAGGATAAATCCCACCGATGTGCGTTACCAGCATACCAGTCATTCCACCTCCATTCACTTGTTTTTTTGCTGACCCTAATTCAACGTTTGGACAGGTCAGGTAATGGACACCTGCAGCCCTGATCTAGAGGTCTCTCAGAATTCCTCTCCAAGATGTTCAGCACATGTGCTACTGGAGTTCCCCTCCCTCTGGATGTGTGCTCACTCAATCTATGCCCTCTGAATTTATGACTCAATGCATAAAACCCACAACTTCAACCAGATCTGAAGCGTGAAATCTTCCCTTAATGCTGAACCGATACAAGTGGATGCAGCTGCGGCTCTCAGTGGAAACAAATGTCCCATTTTGCAGTTGTAAAAGAACCTCCCTTTCTATCAATAGACTTCACTTGTATGCGGTCTAACAGACTGACAGATCGAGGTCCAGAAGAGGCCTTGAGGTATCTGCACTTCCCACAATGAGCGGTTCAAATATGACTCTTCTCTGCTCATCAATAGGAAACCATCCGAGTCGATCCATCTTTAAGGAGGAACTTGTGTCTTTACGGGACGATCGGCTCGCTCTGCACATCTGGGACCACTGGAGCTCGAGGGAGTGTTAGTGTCGGAGCCACGAGGTCCAGGTCAATACGGTAACTGGGAAGCAGAACCAGAACTACAGATGAAGAGTGATTCCCTTTAACTGTTCTTATAGTATTAACTACTGGGATGGTATTCATTTCTCCCATCATATGACACGAACGAACAGTCAAGTCTAGAGGAGTTTTAAATACCGACCTCAGGTTCTTACAGCCGCTTCCATTTAGGATCTGATTCCCGGATCATCGCTAAGCTACGATGCTAAGAATGCTATCAGTGAAGAACAACGTCAAAGCCTCTTTCTCCCTTTAACACATCGACGTCTCCTTCACCAGTTCAGAAAGAATCACCAGCAGCAGATTACAGCAGCTGGTGATAATTAGTGATTCTTCTCCAACTACTGAAATTTAGAGATGTTAAGTTCAACGTAAAATAAGTAAGTAAGCATCAAGTCATGTTCTGATTGTAGCTGAAGGTTGTGAATATTAGATTAAGTGATTCTTCCTCCTCAGCAGACAGAATGATCATATATAACATATAGAGAAGTGATCAGGTCAGGTATGGTGGTTAGGCATGAAGGGACGTGATGTGAGAGCAGCAGCATGGAAACATTCCACAGACCGGATCTCTGGTACTTTAGAAAACCTGTGCGATCCTCATTCAAGTCTATCCCTTGGGTTACTATTCCAAAGCACTGGGTGTTGTCCTGCACAGACAGACAGGGGAGGACAAAGTGTCTCATTTATCAACACTGTATCCGCCCACTAAACAAAAGAGCATCTGCAATATTGCATTAAATCCGTCTCCCTGTCGCCCAATTACTGTCCGAGTGAAGTCAGTTTACAGAGCTGAACAGTGAACAGGCTGCGTCTGAAATAAAACAGGACCGGCTGAGTCTGTGTGCATGTGGATAAATAGATGCTCTTGTTGTGGGTGGACTCAGAGCATTGTCATCCTGTTGTCTAGTGAGAGCCTCCTGGGTCTGACCCGACACCCCGCGACCTTCAACAGCAGCTCAGACTTTAGAACCCGTGACGAAATGAGTCCCTTTGTGTTCACGAGTGATGATGTTAGTCCCCGCGGTCGACATTTCACATAATGAGACCATTTCAAACTTCACATCAAAGTATAAAAAAATGACCTCATGAAACTTTACTGCCACAAACTAGAGAGCGAGACTATCAGAGGACTCCTTCCTCTCACCGACGACAGAATGATCACGTCTTTCCTGCAGAAATCTCCAAATGACATCATGGGTTTTTCTCTGGTGTTCCTCGAGGTCTCGGTGTCTTAATGCTGTATTTTGGAGGGATTAACAATGTGGCTGATTTTTCCCAGAATGACAGCTCGTTACTTTGCTTAGGATCAGCCGTGGGTTACAGGCGTCGGTGAATTCTGGTCTACTGAGAAGAAAACGTTCTGTCAAACAGCTGCGATGGATTTCTCCGGATTGTTAATTCAAAAATTAGGTTTGCCACTGATGTAAAGCTAAGATTAGAGCGATGATGATGATTCGGTGTGGTAAACAGTGGATATTTAGGTCTGATATTATATATATATATATATATATATATATATATATATATATATATAATTTGTTCCCTCTCGTTTCTGAGAAGCACACTTTAACATCCAGCGAGGTCTTTAGTTGGTTCCTTTGTACTTCAAACAGAGACAGTCAGACGCTCCCTGTTCTCTCTCATGCACTCAAGAGATGAAACGGACGTGAAGCTTTGTGACCACTTCTGTAATCTTTTATAGGCCATCATTAAAATTCAAATAAAGAGGAGCAACGAACAGCTTTCAATGACGACAGATAGTTAAACTCTATTTTTAACGCCACAGCACAAAGAATAAAAGTGTTTGCAGTTCATGTGTGTCTAACAGTAGCTGTGATTGTTATGTTACCATTTTGGATGCATCAAATTACATATGCCAACATGTGGTTAACTTACACTTATAAACAAAACTATATATAAAGATTAGAACACAGAATCAGATCTGTCTGTTCGGCCTTTTCTCATTTAGTTTGAATGATTCTTTCCTTTGTGTGCGTTAACACAGAACGACTGAATCCTAAAGGAAGTAGAACCACCTGAAAACACTGAACACACTGAAACGTTAAGGAAAAACAGAAGAAGAAGAAGAAGAAATACCAAACTGTAACTCATACAAGCGTTATGTAAAGCAGCAGGCTGTGTGAATTAAGATTACCTTCAGGGTCAGTCAAATAAACAGGTGAAATCAATCACACTGTAACTTCCTTACACAGCACTTAAAACTGTGCAGAGCTTCTAACCTTCATGATATCTTAACTGAGGATTTATGTACAGAGATGAGTCAGTCCAACAAATATGAACTATAAATCTTCATTCTGTCAAACGTGAGGATGTATTATCATGTGGAGGCGTGTCCTTTGTTCTGAAAGCTGGAAGATCAGTCAAGTGTCAGAACAAGAACCACAAAGAGTCGTCTGTCTGTCTGTCTGTCTGTCTGTCTGTCTGTCTGTCTGTCTGTCTGTCTGTCTGTCTGTCTCTCTCTCTCTCTCTCTCTCTCTCTCTCTCTCTCTCTCTCTCTCTCTCTCTCTCATATTGTAAAGCACTTTGTAACTTTGTTTTTGAAAGGTGCTAAATAATCAAAGTTATTATTACTATCTTTCGTTTTGTGTCACCTGACACTGGATGTCATGCTGGGGGAGCGCGTGTTACCAATACATAACTGAAACGTGTTGTGGGTTAGGGTTACTAGTTAGGGTTACTAGTTATTGGAGCTCATTCATAACGTGCCCAGAAGACAGACAGCAGACTCTGTACTGTAACAAAGCACTGAGATCATTCACTTGAGTAGAACACATTTCAAATACCGGCCGTTGTTCTGTGTCAACAACAGTTAGTGTTACAGTGGCTCGTTTATCTACACACTATATCAGGACACCACAACAGACACAAACACAACAGCCAGACCTGAATGACTTCCCTTCAACAATAGAGTTTGTGGTTTGGATAAAATGACAGCGTTAACCTGCAGCCTTTAGTTTGAAGGATGGTCAGTCCAACCACGAGATCACACCTTCACAGGCAGCTCTCACCAGTGTGACACCAGCGTGACACCAGTGTGATTATGACCGTAAAGTGTTTCTCACCATCGCTGCTGCCGCGGGTGACCAGGACGTCCGGAGACGGGGTCTGTCGTGAGCGTGAGCCGAAGGAGTCCAGGCTGTCGAAGGAGTCCTCGCGGCCGTGGCGCGGCGGGGAGAGAGAGTCGCTGCGCTCGGAGTCCCAGCAGTCGATGTAGCCACTGTCCCGGATGCTGCGTTTAGGGCTCTCTGCCTCCTCCGCCTCCTGGACATTTAGAAAGACACGCCCACCTTACATCAAGTGCACAAATCAAAGAGCTGCTGAGGGGTTTGTTTGTGTTCTGTCCCCTATAGGTCAACCTCATCCACAGCTGAGACACGGCGATGCAGCTAATGGGAGGTGGGGAAAGGCCTTTCCTGTCTCCCAGAAGACTTCCTGTTCCCGACCCCCGGACCGCCTGTTATGCAACTCGGCTGCACCGCCGCAGAGCTTCTGTCTCACGTCTTTGTCTTCGTCTGATGAAGCAGCCGTGACATTGCACAGTAAAGATGTGTCGTATTTAGAGCTTTGTTCACTCACATTACTTTAAGACGGCACACGGATAATCTACTCCAATGATATGAATGATATGTTATATAGATTTTAATTTCCCTCTCCCTGACGTCTCTCTGATGTCTCTCTGATTAGCCGTCTCCCAATGAGTTTCTAAATCTGCTCTCAGCCCAGCCTCACTGCTGTTTGTGATTGTGGTTTCTAAATCAAGCGGGCTACTTATTACACACATTTGATTTAATGCGATTAGCAGACACAAACACACGGACACAGAGAGCTCGTTGACCGGAGCGGAGTGAAGCCAGACTTCTGCTCAGTTGACTACTGACACTACTGAACACATCCAAACCCGTCTGACGGATCCTTTAACCGATGCAACTCACAGGAAGTGAGCAGATGGACCTGCAGCTGGTTCACTCGTTCACCTGCTTCAATCATTACAATCGTACGTTTCCATTTCATAAGCATTAGAAGTGAAACGTTAACTGACCATTTCCTTTTTTTAATACATGCAGCTGAAGTGAAATCTCATTTTATTATCAATCTGTTTTTTGTTTTGGTCAGAGGAACATCTGGGGAAGTGATTCTGCTGAGTTGGCAGAGATGTGTCGGTTTAATGGAACAGAACAGAGACGTCACAGTGAGGAATAAATCATGGTTACCAGTGGTTGTTTCCGTGCGTCTGTCTCAAGAGCTCGCTATTGCTAACTTTTCTTTGTCCCTTCAGGTCGGTGGAACCAGAACCAGAACCAGACGATTGACACAAGGACCCAGTTTAACCGAGGTCAGCCCTGGAGTTCTGTCAGATGATTTCTGAGTACATTTAACAAATACGCAGGTATTCAAACTGATATCCAGTATAATGTGTGTGTTGTCAGTCCGTTTGGTTGCTGCAGGAATGTGATGAGGGACAGCCTCTGTCCTGATCAGTTGTCCCGGTGCTCTAGATCTAGATTGGTGTGATGTTTCTAGGCCTGGTCTTTACTAAACAGGACTGGACAAACCTTTCGCATCTGTGACAGCAGGCCCTCGAACTCTTTCAGGTCCAGCGTGGGACCGTTGTAGGAGGTACAGCCGTTGGCAGCACGACCCAACCAGTAGATGGTGATCAGAACCTCAAGAGGAAA
>NW_027176372.1:23892702-23942702 GCF_023349555.1 Cebidichthys violaceus
TCTCAGAGATACACAATTAGGTGTGAGTGGACAGAGTGGACAGAGTGGGCAACGGGCAACGGTAAAGACAATATTCCCACTCTTGAAAGACTGAGCCTGGAATGAGAATACTGCTGCAGTCTGACTTATTTCATTGTTTATTTTAGCCCCAAATTACAAAAACTCAGTGGATTCCTCTGTTTCATCATCTCCTCCTCGATGGGATTGGTACAAATGACTTTGTTTACCAAAAAGGTTTTGGACATTTTTAAATATTAAATCAAATTGTTTGCCAGTTATCTGCAGGAATACGTGTCCACTGAAGACCGTCACAGTTTAAACTTGTTACAGGATCAAAGGGAAGTAGAGACAGAGAGAGAGACAGAGAGAGACAGAGACAGAGAGAGAGAGAGACAGAGAGAGACAGAGGACAGAGAGAGAGAGAGACAGAGAGAGAGAGATTTCCTGGATTTTAAAACACAGACATAATGTAAACAAACAGCACGAGTGACATCACTACATCATCTTATGAGGGACGAACACGTTTCCTGACGCTTTGTGCATCAGGAGAAAAGAGGAAGAGGAAGAGGAAGAGGAAGAGGTTGTGGACTGTGTCACTTGTGGAAGTAGTGAGATTCAAAACAAGCCTCACACAGGGATACAATGACCTTTTCACATCCAACTCATCTGCCTGATATAGAGTTTGTTAATACTATTTCTAAATGTGTGACTCTCACATTTAGAAAACAACATCATGGTCTGATTCTGAGGGCCTGGAGCTACTTCCTCTAGATATCCAAGAAATTCCAAAACCAGTGGGGTCACTTTTAAATTGGATGCGATGTCTGTATTCACAATACAGATGGTGTAAACATTGGGGTTGTGCAACCGAACTTGATAGACAGGAATGTGGAAGAAGCGTCCGTGTGTGTGTGTGTGTGTGTGTGTGTGTGTGTGTGTATGTGTGTTTTCGGTCTCGTCGTAGCACCCTCGCCTAATTATCAGCGTTCAGACGAGAGTTCATGGTGTCGCAGCGGACGACGATTCAACGTGACGGCGGTCTCTCTGATCACTGGACCACGGCGCTGTAACGAGTCAGAGAAACCCTGAAGTTCCTACCAGTCACTCTGACACAAATGTGGTTATTGTGGGTTGACATAAGTGTTTTATTTCTTCTTTTAACTTCTTGTTAAGATGAGGAAGGAAGAGCACCAAACTATGTAAATAATAAACCAATAAGTTTGATCAAAAGAATGCAAGAAGAGAGTTTGTGAGCGTTCTCTTGACCTCTTTGAGAACATTATGAATTGTGACCTTTGCACTCCCACTCTCTGGACCGGAGCGTTCTCTAGTGCCTCTCTCTCTCTCTCTCTCCTCTCTCTCTCCTCTCTCTCTCTCTCTCTCTCTCTCTCTCTCTCTCTCTCTCTCTCTCTCTCTCTCTCTCTCTCTCAAAGCACCAAAGAACACAACATGAGCTCAGTGCTACAAATTCAAGTCAAATTAAAACATATTTCAGTCACTGAACAGACAGAACGCATCACGTTCTTCAGGAAGAGAATAACACCAACACAGATAAAAGCTGAAGAGAGCTTGTGGACAGTTTAAGCAGTCAGAGCTTACTCGCAGAGCAGGATCCCGTTCTCCAAACCTCCTCTGAAGTCCTTGTCCACCGAAGCATCTTCCTGTGACAGCCTGCGGAGAGAACAACGGGAGCGAGTTACGGAATATAACAACAAGAACACAACATCAAATGATCTCCGAATCTGAAGTCCAGACACACAAGCGGCGCTTCGGAAGGCCAGAAAGGAGCCCGACAACCTTTATGAAGACTCCTTTCACGTCCTTCCTCCACGGTAAATCCTGAGAACGGTGCGGAGAGCTGCACAAAGAGCCGCCGGCCGTATATCAAGTCCCTCTCTAGTTAACAGAGCCGAACGCTAACAGGCTTGACATAAGCCGCAATCGTCCCGACCAAGTGGCTCTGGCAGGCTAATGTGTTGTGACAGGGGATTTATTGGGTAATAGTTACTGAGACCCTCTGAGGAGGAGAAGCCGCCTGTTTGCATGCATTTACACGACTACAGGACATCAGCAGGCCTGCATGCTTTGGGACAAATATAATAAAAGACATGCGAGTGCACAAAACCTCACGCTTCAGTCACACAACGATTATTCAACAAACTGAATCCAAATTCATGTTTTGTGCTCCTGGCGTCCAACTTTCATCCTAACTTTTGACCTTTCACATTTATTTCTGCGAGTAAACAGAACATCTCATTAATTTCACCACAAACATCTCGAGTGCAAACACAAACAAGCAGCAGTGAAATAACGTCTCCTGCTCCAGAATACTATCTGCTGTTACGGGACATTTAGCACCAGGCTACTTAAAACCCACTTATTCTCACTAACCCCCCCCCCCCCCCCCCCCCACACACACACACACACACACACACACACACACACACACACACACAAACCACACACCTTTGGACTGCCTTTTTTGAAAGCCAAAACAATTACAAGATTAAATTTCCCGAGAGTTTCTTTTACATTTGTTTGCACAGCTGTGGAAGAAACGTGTGGAGGAGTGTCTGGGTGTTTCCTTTGTGTGCGCTTCTTGGCTCGTCTGGGATCCTGGATCTGTTTCATGGACTGCTGTAGACCAGCGAGTAGACCAGCGAGTAGACCAGCAGCAGGCCTCACTGCTGGGGGGGCAGTGGCACAGACTTCCCCTCTATATATATTGATATTCACTGCTACTGCTCCCTACAGTGCAGCACTAGTTGTGAACGTTGTGTGCCTGGTGTTGACAGCGCTGATCAGTGAGGCCACACAGTACAAACAGGCGGCTCTGTGATTACAGATATCAAGCCGCTCTGGAGGAAGACACAGTAGTGTTTGTTGATTTAAACATCTAGGACTGCTGAGAGTAAAGCCGACAGCACCTCCAAAGCTCTCACTAACTCAATGCTGCGTCTGTTTGTTTAATCCGTGAGCAGAAACAAACTCTGTGGGCTTTAATGGAGCCCGGCTAGCTGTCTTCATGCTAAGCTAAGCTTCATATGTACACAGAGAGTTGCATCAATCTTCTCAGACCGTAAATTAGCTGACGTTCCTGAAGTAAACGTCTCGTAGAGCCGGAGTAGTCGGACTAGTTAACGCAGACAGACGTTCTTAGACTCTCCGCTCAGCTTCAGGCTGAAGTTACTCTGCCAGAGAAACTCCTTTGGCTCTGCTCACTGAGGTTTAACTTCATCAACGAGATTAACTCTTTCTGCAGATCGTCGACTGAGAAATGTTTGGGAAATGAGTTAAATCTTTTGTGTTTAACTGCACAGATGGTAGACAGCACTCTGCAGTCTCATACGCCAGTAAATCACATCCACAGGTGTAAATGTATGGAAATCTCACAGTTAGTGCATCACAGAAGAGCTTTCCCTGGTTTTGTAATAGAGTACGATTTTATGGTCGGATCTGAGCGACAATTCCGTGGCCTGCATCATTTTATATCTGCAGCTGAGAAGACGACATTGATTTAGGAGCTCCTCAATAAATGTGTCACATAAATGTTACTCTGCTGGCTAAAGACGGCTAACGCGCTCTAACCCGCTCTCCGACGCGTGGCGCTCGCGGTGCTTCACCGTACAGTAGGTGTGGTCAGCCGTAGGGTTTCTCGCTAACATGCCGGTTTGCTGCAGGGGTTGAACATGTGTGCTTTGAATAACTAGGTCAGCTCCTCACTAACCGTGTCAAACACGGGGAGCTTACAGTGTCACACGGAGAGATTACGGTGTCACCACCTTCACACAGAAGAAGACTACAACCTGAGGACAGAGTTCAGGCCAGAGCAGGGAAAGAGGTGAAGCAAGGACCTGCTGTTACTATTATTAATGTGAAACTGTCCTCATGCTGATGAATGAGGCTCCAGACAGACCCAGAAACTGCTCGTACTCGTGACTTAATAGAAAGAAACGACGAGACTCAAGTCTGTGTGTGCGTTTGAAACATTTTTTCCAGATTCAATAAATCCCCAAAAATAACTTAATGGGCCTCTGGTGGGAACCGAACCTCCAGATGGAACCCGGTGTCTGAAAGGTCAAATCACATTCTGTCCTTTGGGGTTCAAGCACGTTAACATAAATAACACATTACGTCGCGTCTAAGCCTAGGAAATAGCAGGGAATGCGTTGTTTTTCTCATTATCTTGCTGCTCAGTTCGGCAGCGACTGCAGAGCTGCTGAGGACCTTGATTCATGAACATCTGTTGCTCCTATAAGTGTCATCCAGAGCAGAAGTACCCGTGACACTCCTGACCGCCCGGAGGAGCACTTAGTTTGAGACAACGAATACGACTGAATCAACAGGTGACCGATTATTATTACGCTGTAGTGAAATACAGTTTGACCAGATCGTCGAGCGCTCGCTGTCACGTGACCATCAGGAGGCTGATTGGATGGAGGGCTTTGCTTCATGGTAGAGAGCATGACCTTCCTGTCTAATACAACACCTCCTGAGCTACAGCAGGAAGCTACAGCTGCAGCAGGAAGCTACAGCTACAGCAAGAAGCTACAGCTGCAGCAGGAAACTACAGCAGGAAGCTACAGTTACAGCAGGAAGCTACAGCTGCAGCAGGAAGCTACAGCTGCAGCAGGAAGCTACAGCTACAGCAGGAAGCTACAGCTGCAGCAGGAAGCTACAGCTGCAGCAGGAAGCTACAGCTACAGCAAGAAGCTACAGCTGCAGCAGGAAGCTACAGCAGGAAGCTACAGTTACAGCAGGAAGCTACAGCTGCAGCAGGAAGCTACAGCTACAGCAGGAAGCTACAGCTGCAGCAGGAAGCTACAGCTACAGCAGGAAGCTACAGCTACAGCAGGAAGCTACAGTTACAGCAGGAAGCTACAGCAGGAAGCTACAGCTGCAGCAGGAAGCTACAGCTACAGCAGGAAGCTACAGCTGCAGCAGGAAGCTACAACTGCAGCAGGAAGCTACAGCTACAGCAGGAAGCTACAGCTACAGCAGGAAGCTACAACTACAGCAGGAAGCTACAGTTGCAGCAGGAAGCTACAGCTACAGCAGGAAGCTACAGCTGCAGCAGGAAGCTACAGCTACAGCAGGAAGCTACAGCTGTAGCAGGAAGCTACAGCTACAGCAGGAAGCTACAGCTACAGCAGGAAGCTACAGCTGCAGCAGGAAGCTACAGCTACAGCAGGAAGCTACAGCAGGAAGCTACAGTTACAGCAGGAAGCTACAGCTGTAGCAGGAAGCTACAGCTACAGCAGGAAGCTACAGCAGGAAGCTACAGTTAGAGCAGGAAGCTACAGTTAGAGCAGGAAGCTACAACTGCAGCAGGAAGCTACAGCAGGAAGCTACAGCTACAGCAGGAAGCTACAGCTGCAGCAGGAAGCTACAGCTACAGCAGGAAGCTACAACTACAGCAGGAAGCTACAGTTACAGCAGGAAGCTACAGCAGGAAGCTACAGCTGCAGCAGGAAGCTACAGCAGGAAGCTACAGCTACAGCAGGAAGCTACAGCTGCAGCAGGAAGCTGCAGCAGGAAGCTACAGCTATAGCACCACTGCTATAAAAGTTGAGGCGGCACATTAAAGTAAATGTTGTATATTAGCAGGTTAAGTAGGTTAAATCCACCAGAAAATTAAGTGTCCATTAAACCCTGAATCAGATCTAATAAGGGAACTGGTGAAATAGCTCAGATAGGAACATTAGGATAACAACAGTTTAATGTGAACCTCACATGAGAAATGTGACATGTGGGTAAATGGACATTCTGTTAGACGCGGTGCAGCTGAGCAGCTTATTGTAGTGTGTTCATGTCTGCATGTAAAGGACAGTTCAGCAGGAGAGCTGATGTGGCTTGTTGTGTTGCTGCCGTCTGGCTCAGTGGGACGGTCCGCTCTGCCAGCGACAGAACGTCGACTCTACTGTTCTTTTATGTTTTATGCATGATTTGGTTGGCTGAATCAAGACAATATCTCCATGAAACCCCAAACATATTTCTCCTCTTTGGTCTGTTATTTTAAATCAAAAGTATAACCGAGAACAAGTGGTTTACAGATCATGCTGTGACTGTGAATTAACTTTAAATGAAGTCAAACAAAGAATGCGTCCCTAAAGAGCTGGAAGCGTCTGGATCTGAACAGTGTTCAAACCACCGCGGGGTCAAACGAGGGGATTCAATTATAAAAGAGGAATGTGTCGCCTTTGTTGTTTTCAGTGGAACGTCGCCCGCATTGTTCCACAAACAATCAAACGATGACGGTCGGCTTTTTCCCGTCCTTTTCACTTCCTTTCCTTTGGAATCCCGTCACGTCCAAACCAGAGTCATTCTCACTCACGTCCAAAGCGGTCGTCACCAAAAAAAGAACGCTTTTCTACGGTTTGTTGCTTTAAAAATCCATGAATGAACTTTGCAAACTCTGTCGTCCCCTGAAGGAGCTGTAGTGTGTGGATCCTTTTCTCTGCTTTGATGAATTATATCAGAATAAAAAAGCCGATGAAGTTTTAGCACGAAAACTCCCAGGAGACTCTCATGTTGCGAGAGATAAAACATCAACGTGGCGACGGGAGACTCCTCCACGAGCAAATCAAGAGACAACTCACTGAAACGATATCGCCAAGAGAAACACGATGTTTAAAACTTTGTATCAGGTCCTCACAACAGAATCAAGAGCTGCGATCAAGTCCACGACTGCGCATCAGTACGTCTGAACTAGCCCACTGCGACCCCTCCCCCCTGAGGCCCGGCCAATGGAAACCAATCTCCTGTGGTGCAACGGGTCTCTCAGAGCATCGGACAGCAGCTACCTGTCCCAAAATGATCGAGCGAGAACTCAAGGTCTGAAACGGGTCGGTTTCCGTGACTTGGGTAGAGTGAAGCAGCACTTACTTCAAGGCCCCGAGGTGAAGTAGGACGAGTCTGTTAAAGAGTTGGCAGCTGGTATAAACAGAGACATGTGGTCTCTACCCACACGCTGCTCCACAGAGCATTGGACTTTACGGGACGTCGTCCCGACTGCGTCCAGCACCGCGCCTCCCGGTTCCAGAACGCATGTAAACACGTCTTCTGGCCTTCAGCCAGTAAGCTCCTTAATTCAATTTGGCAAGAGAGCGTAATCTGCAAATGCTTCTGGTTCACAGCACAGAAAAACAACAGTGAGCGTTCTGTGGCATTCAGAGGGACAAACGACACGACCTGAGCAAGAGGAGCAGAAACAACTCTGAGGCATGATGGGTTCAGTCTAGTGTCTCCTTCAGGCTGCAGACACAACAATGAAACTTCATTTGTTCACTATTACAGAACCTAAACCAAATTGGCAAAAGAAAAGCACCAGTTCTGAAATTGGTAACATCTGAATTGTCATACGAGTGTGTGTGTGTGTGTGAGTGTGTGGGGGGGGTTCTGGCTGGAGGTCCCCTTAACTCATGGAGCTTCAACAAGTTCAGCCAAAGGTGAGGAGCGGTATCCTCCTGTGGTCAATCATCCAGACCTTTTCAGAAGCTGCACCTCCACGGGGATCCGCTCTGTGCCAGTGTGTTGGTGGATTGGGGGGGGGGGGGGGGGCTGTGGCCAATGTGGAACCTGGAAACCTGAATAGCTTGTGTATCTTTGTCCTTGTTGCCAGATTTGAGCGCGCTCCGTGTGGTTTCTCTGAGTTGGCAGAGGGTTAAGAAGTGATTTAGGATAATATTGGATATATATATATATATATATCTATATTGGATCACGCTTCTAAACCCTGCGTGGCAGATCGCCGTTAAATCACCGCAATCAGTCGCAGATCCAACGATTCACCGCATCAGACTGATTGATCAGTAGATTCAGTAGAACACATATTGTGTAGTAAGAGCCAGAAAACTCCAGAGATATTCTATGACTCATGGTCCCTCATTGGGCCACAAGCCTTCACTCTCCCACACGCCTGCAGACACGTCAGCGCAGACGTTTACAGGAGGCCGACTACAAACGCCTCATTTTGGTTCTTTTTGGCGGGAGCAGAGACAGACCGCTCTGAGGAAGCAGCTTGAGTTTGAGATCAATCGAGTCGAGCTGGAGCCGCTGCCAGAGACGACGAACAAGAGAGCATTATGCAGCGGGGATGGTCACAGGTAATGCCAGTTAATAGAGTATAATTGACTCGCTATTATACAGTGGAAATCAGCACTGGAGCGAGACGGTCCAATCCCAGAGTCGGACCGAGCGGCTTCTGAGGGGAATGTTTTCAGACGGGTTTGATGAAAGCGGACTCTTTAAGCTCGGCCTGTTGTGACAGATCACCGTGTTTCAGAGGATAAAACCTGTAATGGCTAACATCTTGAGCGACCACCCCGAAAGAAAGGGAAGAATGTCCCCCGTCAGAATAAAAGGACCAGACGTTAAATTTTAAAAAAGCATTCAGCTACAAGACCATCGAATCATTTTCTAAAAGACAGAAACATTATACAGGGGGGGGGGGGATGTTACGCAAGCTCGCCGTTCACATGAGCCAAACACAGGCTGCTTCATGTTGATCTGTAGTCACGGAGAGAAGACATAAATAAGTGAGCCGTTCAAGTGTGGAGAAGAATCACTCTGAGCCAGATCACTGAAGACCGAAGACCCTGGAGCTACAAAACCCAACGCTGTTTGTAGAAACAACATTTTACGAGAACTCCAACACATTGTTTACACTGTAAACAATCTTTACATCTCTTTACAGTATTCTGATGTTGATGATGAAGGATGAGGGGAGGAACACGGCTCGGCTCCTTATCTCCTCTTTAACTTCAGGTATCTAAGACACAAACACACACGTTCTACCGTTGAGTTCTGGTTCTAGCACTAATGTTCCTCGGCCACACGAGGACCCTGAGACTCGTCTGGTGAGGAGACCTGACTCAACCTCTGATGACTCATGTACTGCTCCGACTCAGCAAGACGCACTGCTGTCACCTGATCAAACGCAGCGTGATATTTACATGTTATACAGCGTGTCACTGTTATTACAGTAGATATGACATGACAGGACAGCTTCACCAACAAGTGAACCGTCCTACAGGCGTCACACGAGACAGGAAAGACACGAGCATCCTCTGACATTTCCCTTCATATCTTTATATTATTATATAATATTCAGATTTTGATTAAAGCTCATTGTCGAGCAGGTTTTCCTGTAAGCTCTTCTTCTGCAGGACAGAAGTGGTCCAAAAAACATTGAAGTACATCTCCAGTCGTCAAAGAACTCCCCAGTAAAGACTCGCTGTAATGAGACAAACATTTGAAATAATAACATGAGGAATCAGGGCGTAGTTACATACTTAGTTAGAGACGGTTAAATAACAGCCCTCTGGGGTCTGCAGCAGCACGTTCCCCCAGAGCGGAGCTGTGTTCACTGTCACACCTCGGCCTCTGGAGACGAGCCGCCGTCTGTCCTCCGATGAGCTCTGACTGGATGTCCGTCTGCTGTTTGTCTCCACACTGAGAATCTGGAGACCACCTGGAAGTTTGGCCCATAAATCCTCTAAACTCGATGCGTCATCACAGACCTTTATTTAACGGGTGAAAAACGTGTCACTGCTTCAGCAGACGCTAAGAGACTCAAACTCAAACTCAGAGTGAAAGTAAGAGCAGAGAACAGACAAAACAAACGACGGTAGACTAAATATTTCACCCATTCCTTGTGCCATGAGGTTTTCCTCATGAATTCATATTGTGTGATATCCTGCAGCACATCTGCATCTGGGTACAGATGTGGAGATCCCTGAGAGCTGCTCTGTTTCAAAGCGCTGATTGTCAGACCTCATGTAAAAGGCGAGCGATGAATCTCATCATCCTGCAGCCTAATACGACGATATGAAGCCACAGCCTTGTGCCGTTTACGTTCATCTATAGAATACAGTGTTCATGTCAGGACCGTCCTAAAAATAGAACGTCTATGTAGATGGAGCCATTTGGTCTTAAACCCAACAAAGTGAGTGGATTTAGTTTTTAACATTTGGTTCTAACACGATTAAGACAACCACGTTCTCAGTCAAAACATCGAGGCCTGGCAGGCTTAAAGATAAAAGCTTTACTGGACATGACTGTGGCCAAAACGAAAATCAGGATAATTATTGATTTCAGGGACATTATTGCACTTCAACATTTCAATGAACAGAGCACAGCGTTCCCTTCAATGTTGTTCTACATCTCTGCTAATCACCAGAATAAGACTGGTCCTTATTCACAGTAAATCTCATAGAAGCTAAATTAGACCTTCATGCTGTGCTCCGGTCCTGCAAATCAACAAATCGCTGCATTAAAATAAGACTTAAAACAAAGTGCATTTCATTTCATATTGAACAAAACCAGTAACATAATATAAAGCATATTACTCTTCAACTCTGGCCTGCAGCTTTCTTTGCAAACTTTTTCATAGGATGTCGCTTCAGGCTGCGCACACAGCGGCGTGGCAGCTCCCCAAAAGTGAAGCATCTTGATCGCCCCCTGGAGGCCGGCTGTTAGATCAGGGAGCGCTTGGTTTGACCTGCGGCGCAGTTTTCTGTAAGCGGACCACGTATTGTAAATGTCAATGTCGCAGCCAGTCATCTTCGTTTAATTGTGATGAATGTTCAGTGAACCGTCCGGCCCTACAAAGAGTACCGACTGCGTCCGTGTCCTCATCGCTGATCCAATCCAAGTTCTCTGGTGTTGATACATCGGTACCGATGCTGTCGGACCGCTGATCGAGATGAACAGAGGTTGTGTCACCTGGTTAGGGTTACAAGAGAAGGTGCAGAGCGAGCACAAAGTTACACACCGGTCGTCTTCAAATAAACTCTCTGTGACAGAAACTCACAAAGACAAGTGAGGGACCTGGAGCACGTTGAAGGTTTTCCTGACATCGGTTTTTGCATCTCACTCCGACAGAGCGACGAATCAAACGCTTCCCCAGAGAGAAGAGATCCATGTGACACATCGATGTGACAATGCTTCCATGAGACGCTGAAAAGGGAAAATTACGACTCCGCTTCCTTTCGTCTCGCTCAGGAAGGGAGTGGACCCTAACGAACAAGCGACCGCTAATTTGCTCGTGACACGTGTCACCCAGGTATGTTGTGAATCACCTCTCAGAAGGTCCTGAAGGTGAAGGTGCATTCTTTCTCCTTCCAGCATCAATCAAACCTTAAGTACATATTGTCAAGGACAGTTAAACACATGATGTCAAGAGGGAACCATGCGAGAACTGCAGGCAAAAAAAAAGAAGAAAGAATTCCTGCTCTTCAGCAGAGTGTTCTTTGCTAGATTCTTTTGGTTTTCCAGGGTCACAGTCCATGGAAAGGTACAAGTCAAAACATCAAGCTACTGGCTACCAACTACTATGGCCTTAATGCAAGATGTAGTTCAGAAGAAAGTCTATCAGTTTATTCATGTCATGGTTGTGAGGAGAGTGATCCTCTGCAGCAGGTACATTGAAAATGAACCACCTGCAGAATGAAGTCTCTCACCTCAAACAGTCTCCAACTCCAGGAGGAGGAGATGGAGGTTGCCCAGCGACTGAGCGAGCAGGAACACAACAACATGGAAGCAAAGGCATGAGGCAGAAAAACAACAAGTCTCCGACCTCAACAAGCAGATGTCTCAGAAGAAGAAGGAGGACAGTCTCTGTCAGGAGCTGACGGAGACCATGAAGAAGCTGACCAACAAAGAAGCTGAACTTTTCCAGGTTAAATGCAAAGCTCTGGAGGACAAAATCAAAAAGGAGTCTGAGACAAAAGAGAAAAAGATGAAGGAGGAGAACAAAGACCAGGAGGACCTCTGTCTAAATACCAAACAGAAGAGGAGGAGCTTCTTGTTTCAAGACGGGGCAGGAAGCAGACGAGGAGAAGGTGAAAAAAGGAAAGGAGCAGGATGCACAAGAAGAAGAAGCTGCTGCCTGTTCTGCTCAGGTAGGACAACAGTAGATCCCTCCTCCTCCTCCTTCTTTAAGGGCTGAATAATGAATCAATATTTCATCAAAATCACAATAAGGCCTCCTTCGATTTCCACATCGCAGGAGGAGCATTATGTGTTACATGTGTGTCAAAATACCATTTTAATATCAGTCGCTGCTGTGCTGCAGGGATGTGGTGGCCTTCGTTTGGTACAGATCCACGCAAACATCTCACCAAAATCAATTCAATATGTTTTTCCAGGAAAGTGAGAATAATAATGTGAAACACTGCCGCCCTTCTGCAGTGAGTAACAGCCCTGATCCAGCTCCTCCAATCAGACTTCATTATGCTACAGACATGGTTCTTCAGAGTGCGTCTGTCAATGGTGGCAGCGACCGTCACTCACTGAGGCTGCAGAGCGTGTGCCACACACTCCCACACTAAAGACACGGCCATGTTGTATACTCAGCTGTGAACCAGACCGGCTGCCAGACGCACCGAATCGCTGCAGAACATCTCGAAAAGTTCAAAATAAAATGTAGTTTCTAAGTTTTGCAAACACACAGCAGACTCCATGAGCAACAGTGTGCTCTTTGCATTCACACCACACACACACACACACACACACACACACACACACACACACACACACACACACACACACACACACACACACACACACACACACACCAGGCCTCCCGGCAGAGGAGACTGCTTCTTCCAAACTTGTTTTCTTAAGAGCTTTAACCGCCTGAATTCCGACGCCCGGTTCCCTTCTCTCTATGCCTCCCGCTCCCCCCGACTCTGGATAAGCCCCTCTGATTAAACAAGCCACATTTCCTGCGACTGAAGCGGCCTAGCCCTGAGCTAAATGTTAGTATTCCAGCCAGTCCGTCCCATTTCTACCCTGATTAGATGATGGAACAATGTTTGGGTTGTGGATTAACCCCGCTCCTGGCCCCCATTGGCGCGACTCACTTCCACCCCCATTCCCTCCCATGTTGTTACCCCCCCTCCCCCCTATTCTCTTCCAGGCTTGGCGGGGGCCTTGAGCCCAAAACGAGGGAAAAGGAAGAAGTATTTGGCATGGTGATGGCTTGGCAGTTTTCGGGGATGAAGGAGAGTGAAAGGGGGGGTTGTGCTAAAAAAAAAAAAAAAAAAAAAAAGGACGGAGCAAAGTCTGACGGGGGTCACGAGTGAAATGAGGTGCCGGACGAGAGGAAGGTCTTAGCTGCAAGGTGATGCTGACAGCTGTGACTCGTCTGCCAAGTCGTTTACCCTCTCGGCATGCGAGTGTGTGAGTGACTCACTGCAATCACAACACTTCACTGACTATGAGTTTAAGTCAGTCAGTGGTGGGAAATCATCTGTGGCACTCTTTGTTTGGGTCTGTTTGAATCCATAAAGAGTGTCAGATCTTCTTTAGCGTGTTAAAGTGTCCTGCATACAACAACACATTGGCCACATTAATGCAAAGGGATGAGGTGTGTGATGCAAAAGCAGCTGTTCATGCGTCTCTTCCTGTGTGCTGGATTAAGGAGGCGTTGGGACTATTTCATCTCCTGCACATCTGCGTCACAGCTTGATAACTCTCTGCTCTCTGTGCAGTGCAGATCTGCCACCGGGCACAGAGCTGCTGAGGAAGGACAACTCAGCAGCTCAGCAACAATGTCCCTTCAGAGGACCAGGGAGAGCAGTTGGGTGGGACTGGGACACACAGGGCTTTGATTGTGTCGCTGTGAGGACCTTCACATCCTTCTGCTCCATGCACACTGCTAAACTCCCCTCAGTGGCACAAATGCCACCGCTTCAATTTTAGCCATCACTGTGTGTGTGTGTGTGTGTGTGTGTGTGTGTGTGTGTGTGTGTGTGTGTGTGTGTGTGTGTGTGTGTGTGTGTGTGTGTATGTATGGGGGGGGGTTGTTACAAATCCCCAACAAAGCTCATCTCATACACAATTTCATTTTAGAGAAATTAGACACAGGAAGTGAGAGTGAGAATGAATACACAGCAGAGTACTGCGGAAAGTTTAAGAGGAAACAGAAGAAAACGAGGGGATTTCTCTCTCCTGTGAAATGTAACATCGAACACACTGTGAGAACAAGATCGCCCTCCAACAGCCGAGGCCTCGGGTCCGTCTACGTAGATCAAAAACATCCAGACCGCGGTGGTTTCCGATTTTACGCGATAACCGACCCAAGTAGTCCGCAGAAATACCTTTCCATTCCGTATATCCCGTAGCTAGCAGGCTTCTAGTGACGGCCCCCTGCAGCTCTGTGGGATCAGAAACAAAGAGCCCCCGTGTTGACACCAGCTCTCTGAGCTAAGCCTCATAAGCAGCGGGGCTTTTCAGGGGCCTCCGCTGGTCTCCAATATCCTGCCTGATACAGTTTCCATGGGGCCGAGGGCAGCCAGCAGCCGAACTGAGAGCTACAGACAGGCAGACAGACAGGTAGGCAGGCAGGCAGACAGACAGGCAGGCAGACAGGCAGGCAGACAGACAGACAGACAGACAGACAAGCAGACAGACAAAATGATAAAATCACCAAAGACCCTTTGACCCTAAGAGTGTTCACTTCGGGTCAAAACTGAGAAAAGTGTAACTTTCACGATTATGGAGTTCAACTGAAACACATAAAACATTTTCATTCAGCTGATTCTTCTTTCCCGTTTCATCGAGGACAGAAATCCCACCAAGGTCAAGGTACAGCTCGTGTTCCTGGGAGTTTGACGGGAACGGTATCATCACGAGTATCATCACGAGACCTCCGTCTTCACCCAATTACTGCAGGTACCGGATTAGCATCACCGACAATTGCTGCAATTATCTTAAACCTCTGGATGTCCCCAGCTCATAGTAATCCCATGGAAACGGGGCTTCGGCTTCGAGCTCAGTGAAATCAGTGAAGTGTTATTTTCCTGTCGACCGAGCGGTACGAAATTTGGCACAGTGTGCTTGTGAAGTGCACCATGCCCGGCACAGTATCCAGGCAACAGACGTTGACTTTTTAGTAAACAGTAGAAGGATGATAAGAAGTAGATTCTTCTTCATGCTGTCATGACGAGAGGGGGCGGCCCGTTCACCAGCCAAAACACACACAGAGCCTTCAGAACCTTCGACGTGATAAGAGGCCGAGGACACGTTCAGACACGTCCTCCCGTCTTCTCCTCTCAGAGCTCCGTCCTGATCGGGAGCACAGCGCGGGGTTAATCGGCGCCTTCACGGCGGCTTCTGCTCCTACAAGTGTGGCACGCAAATCAACAGCGATTCTATTACAAATTGGTTTCCATCACACCGCCGACATGACAGCCTGCTGGCAGAGGGCAGGTATCTATGGTTCAATGTGCAGAAGTGAATACAGAATAAATGAAGAAACAATCCAGACAAATGTGATGCAAATTGATTTAGTTTCTAAACTCACAAAGACGTTTTTAAGAACACACTTCAGAAGACAACTATACATGTTGCTTTTTAGCAGTTTGATCAATTGTCATTAACGCATTTTAGACACTTTAATTTCAAACGACTCAGCTGTATCCTTACATGTACTGTATTTGTGATACACAACCACTACCATGGAGTAGATGATCTGGCCCTGGATTCTGTTACAGGAGAAGTGAGCATGTCAGAAGAAGCTTCAATGACTTTACATTAAATATGATCGCACACTATGGACTCAGATTCTTAGACATGACAGTTTCCCAAAGTTAAGCCCCTCTGTCCCCCCTGAGAACACAAGTGTTTGTCAGTCCGCGTTAGCACGTTAGCTTGTTAGCTCCCCATCAGGAAGAGGAAGCGCGGAGCCCGGCTGTTCCGACCCAAACGCACAGAAGTCCTGCCATTGTGCTTCTCCCCGGGGGTTCAGGGGTTTTAAGAAGGAGTTCCAGGAACCATGAAGTGTCTTTTTCCAAAGAGAACAAAACGACAGACTTCACGGTCAAGTCTCTAGAGGTTACAGTAGCGGTGAGATAACGTGGACCACAAGGTCACCGTCCTCTCAGTCCCCGTAAAGTACATCCTGACCTTCATGTAATATTAGTGTTAAACTTCTACACTGTGGAGTTCATTCAGCTTTTGAAAATGTTTGTTTAAACGTGAATTAATCTGATGACTATTTTCCTGATTAGTCAATTAATCGTTTGGTGAAACGTATGAAAATAAGAAGAACATGCCTCCAACGGTTTCCCAGTCAAAGACCTAAAGATATTAATATTATTATACACAGAAGACTAAGAAAACCACTGATGAACAAGTATTATGTGATATCTTTTTATTCATTTTAGGTTATAGTAACATAGAACAACGTTTAAAGTTGTTGATTGACTAATCGTCTCAGCTCTACACTGTCCAACAATACAGTAAATGTACTGCTTTGACATTCAGGTATTAGTACTTCCAGTATTGTATTCAATATTGTACAATTAATAGTTTTGGGATAACTACAGTAAAGTCAAAGTTTAATGTGATTTATATTATTAGATTTGAAGCAACTATTTGATCCGTTTGTTCTAAAATGGTGAAAAAGAGGAGAGCTGCATGAACACATGAACACACACACACACACACACACACACACACACACACACACACACACACACACACAGGTTGCTAACTGATCGATGGGATGAACCCCTGGACCAGATGGATAAAATGAAGACAGGGTGGAGACGCTGCTCTCCTCAGGTAACGGATGAGGTGCAGTGAAGCAGTGAAGCAGTGAAGCAGTACCAGAGCGTAGATGAAGAGTAAGTGTAGCCGTCATGTCAGCGTCTCTTACCGGCTCACACAGCCAGACCTTTCTCCAGCGCTGTAAAGAAACGCTTGTAGAAGTCTTGCTTATTATCATTCTGGTAAAGCTGAATAAAGGGAACCCGTCTACATCCTGTGAGTCAGTCCACACGATGAACTGCACAGAACCTGAGGGGCATATTCTGGAATATTGTTACAAAAATGTGAATAAAACAGGTCCAAAGAACACGGCATTGTGGGATTGTGAGCTAAACCCGAAAACAGCTCAAATCCGTTAACGTGTAAGAAGGATTTTAAGAGGAATTTGGTTCAGATCAAGCTCTGATTCCATCGTAGGATGATGTAAACCTACACTGTTTTACATAGGAGCACCTACTTAGTCACATTACTCATAGTGCCCCCACACACACACACACACACACACACACACACACACACACACACACACACACACACACACACACACACACACACACACACACACACACACACACACACACACACACACACACACACACACACTGAGATGGACTGATGAGTGAACTCAGGATTAACAGTGCAGGAAATAAGCTCTGCAAACTAAGTCGAGGAAGAAAAATGTGTGGAGGTTCATTACTGAAGCTTAGGCTTTGTTCACATTGCATAAGTTGCTTATCAGCGATTTGAATAATGATTATATAAATATCATTATCAAATATCAAAAATATCAAATATGACATAATGTGTTTATTAGAGATGATTATATGACTGACTGCATTAGCAGCATATTGAGTGTAAAGCACTGGTGTGTTGGTTTATGCACAGATACGATCTTAAAACAAGGAAATGTAAAAACAGAAGAAGTTTTCCATGAATGTTTGAGCTCGATTAGATCAACCAGACAAAAACAAAAGAGGGTAAAACTCTCAATCGTTCCATTCAGCTGCTAATCTGTATCCCAGCAGCAGAACATGTCAACATTAGAGCCGATGAAACACTCCGATATCCTTACAGCTATCGGTCCGTTATGTCGGCTGCATTCTACGTGTTGTTTTTGCAATCGGTCACTCCGTCTCGTTGGCTTCAACTCGAGATTAGTGAATTCCTAGAAAGCCTTTCGACGACCCCCAGAGAGGGATCAGGACCTCTTCGCTTTCAGCTCTGTGCTACGAGTGAAGAAAAGCAACAGCAACACCACAGAGAGAGTGACGGACAGAGTGACGGACAGAGTGACGGACAGAGTGACGGACATCCGTACCAGAGAAGAGAGAGTAAAGGTCCATCTTCACACAGGTAGCCCAGTGACGCCGATAGTGGCTTAGTGTTGAGGAACAAGACTAGTTTAAGGGTCCGGTGCACGTTGGACCAGTTCTGGTGTCTAATGTACTGCATCTAGACTCTGGCACCAAGCTGGATTTACTCCCGCTTTCTGAATATCAATGCACAACTGAATTCATCCATAAATACAACAACAGACGTGATGCTAAATCTCCCTACTGGGACCACTAATGTTTGATCCCATCTTCCCAACATTGATGTACAGTCCATCACCAATAACTGCTTCTTTAGTGGAGATCCATTGGAGACTTTAAACGTCCAGAATGACAACTGTACAAGCGACCTGCGAGGTAGTACATGCAGAGGACAGGTAGTACATGCAGAGAACAGGTAGTACATGCAGAGAACAGGTAGTACATGCAGAGAACAGGTAGTACATGCAGAGCACAGGTAGTACATGCAGAGCACAGGTAGTACATGCAGAGCACAGGTAGTACATGCAGAGAACAGGTAGTACATGCAGAGCACAGGTAGTACATGCAGGGCACAGGTAGTACATGCAGAGAACAGCATGTAAACAAAGCTTCTGAAATAGGCTTCATGCTTCTCTTCACTGGTTTCAAAGCTGGACTCGGGCCACCCAGGGGAGCGGTCACGGTCAACCCCCAAAAGGAGGGCGGTGCAGCTGGCTAGATTAGTCCGGATTAGAGTTGATCCTTTGCTACCAGCAACCTGATGATGATTACAGCACTCAAGAGGCCGGTACTGTAAACTAAGCTATTCCACGGTATTAAGTCGACACTCTCAACTAGAGAGACCTGCGGTCCGTTAACTGTTAAGAGTTCTGGTCGAGGACACTCCACCAGGAATAAGCAGGAGGTGTCAAAATAAACAAGAACAGAAGGAGCACTCTTAGACCGCATAGACTGAATTTGGCTCAGTCGGCTCCTCCTCACTGATCTGACATGCTTTCTTGCAGTGTGTATATATTAGGTGTGGACTTCAATGAGAGTTGCTAAACGCCCCGTCACAGTTAAACTGTGGCCATCACTTGACAAACAGCCTCCCTGAATTGCAGGGCTGGCGGCGGTCCAGGCCTGAGGGAGCCTCGCGGAGACGTCCGCCCGCCGCCGCCGCCGTCACGCCGAGGCCGGCCGACTGCGGTCTGAGCCAACAGGACTCCAACAGGACTCCTACTGTACGAGTCTAACGTTTGCCTTCACAGCGGCTGCTTGTGCCTCCAGCGGTCGGCTGAACCCTTCACCCCGGCAGTGGCAGAGCCGGGCTGCAGCGCTGAGCTCCAGACAATCGAGAGCTGAGAGTTTAGAAGCGGTTGCCGGACTCGTAGTCAGTGGATGCCAACGCTGACAGAAGGGTTGCTGTATTTTTACTGTTTGTAATGATGCAATGACGGTCCTGTGTAATTATATCAACATTTATGCTCTTTCTTTCCCTCTGTCACAAACACAGCTGTGCACCACATGGACTTCACTCAGTGACTGAGCTTCACTAACGACTCAAGAACAACTAAATCATTCGTCTAGGCTGCACATTTACAAGAGAAGGTCAAAGCCTGTTTACGATGCATTTTTGTTTGAAAAAGAAGACATGATGTTCATATTCTTCTTTTACTGATCACCGATTCTTCTTCTGCCGTCTGCAGACGTTCTCAGCTCAGGGATCCATAGTTAGTTATAGTTATAGTCTGTAGTTTTCATTCTAACGTCGTGCAAAGACGCATCATCGTGGTACGACTTTCAAATCAGAAGAGCAAGCATGAAAAAAAGAAACGTGAGAAGAAAGAAGGAAGCAGACGCTTATTCTCATGCAAATACCAGCTGATGGTTTTATCTGAATACTAATCCTGAGGAGAGGAATGGAAGCAGAAACATGCATCTCATCAATCTACTATTAGAGTATTAAACCAAGAGTTATTCTATTTCAAAACCCTTTTCAAACAAAAGACTTTCTTTTCTTTCTTTTTAAACAAACATTATGGAATGGAGTCCTGGACTGCAGTGATGGATGAATGTCCCTCTGAAGAGAGAGAGACGCACTAGTGACAGCAATGCTGCATCATGCAGCTCTGTGCAGACAAATGCCAGTCAGCTGAGAGACAATCGTGTCACTTTCCAGAGTGTGGTGACAGCATGCATTGTTGTTGGGGAGGACGACCAGCTAGGGAGCTCTGTGAGTGTGTGTGTGTGTGTGTGTGTGTGTGTGTGTGTGTGTGTGTTTGAATGGGATGAGGATTAAGCGGCTCAGGAATGTCAGAGTGTGTGTGCATAGAATCATGTGTGTGAGACTGTGTGTGTGTGACAATGAAAGGCATCCCGCTCAGTCCTAAAAGCCTCCATTCATGGCGGCCGTGAGTCCTCTGGTCACTGAAATACTGAGGCTTTCATCTCACATGTCGACTGACACTTCTTATTTAAATATCTGTCTGAAACGAGGCCAGAGCTGAGGTCAGCTTCCAGAGTAACAATAGTCACATTTCATGAAACAGAGTGAACTGAAGCGGATCAATCTCAAACACTTTGACAGCAAGCTGAGCATCGATCAACTATCAAATGAGCATTTCAGGCAAAGATAAAGTAAGAAGCTGTGAAATCAAACATGCACATTGATTCTGACGCCCAGCATCACAGCAAGGCAACATCCTCAAAGCTTCAGCCCGTCGCTCTGAGCCTCCAGCTCACACTAAGGCTACACTTGCTCCCTCGATCGTCAGAAAGAGTCCAGCTCCCCAGAGCCCCAACTCAGAAAACTAGGAAACCAGCTCAGCCTGCGCGACCCAATTAGAAAATATCCCCTGAACGGTGGAGGAACATCAGTCTCCGTCCCGTCCATCAAACAGGCCCATATGCCAGCTAAGAAAAGCTCCAAATGCTGCAAGATACAGCAAGGAAGTGTGAGTAACACCTGAGGGGATGTGTTTGTAGTGTCGCTCACGCTCTTTTATCACACGTTCACCAGATACAGAGGACTGCTGGCCACCGATGAGGACTCTTCACTGAGAGGTCTTTGATGGAGGACTGGACACGAGTCAGACAGATTTCAGATTAGTCGAAGAACTTGAACCTTTAAGGTTTAGGTCAAAAGCCCACTAAACAAATCAATATGTCTGAGTTGAATGGGAGGAACACGGTGTCCCACATCGCCTCTGAATGAGGGCGATCAATGGAGTGATGGCAGATTACAGGACCGAGGAGGTTCAGCCTGTGATCATGGCAAAGATCAGAGAAGATCCACGGTCTGAACGGTGAGATGGTAGATAACGATGAACAAGCGGTGGTGGTCATGATGACTGTACAGAGCGGGTTCCAGGTACGGCTGCTTCCACCCTGCATCTACTCCACAACTATATATAAATATAAATATAATATATATATATATATATATATATATATATATATATATATATATATATATATATATATATCATATTTTAAGATTCAACAGACGGGAGAACACTTGTGCGTCTGATTCAAGGCTGTCTTTGGTTCCTGGCTGCTGCCTAATGAAAAGGAGAGCAGATCCTGAACATCTTTCACATTAATAGTTAGTTCAAAGGAGAATTATTAACCGAAAACAACTCCAGGGCCTTTCGGACATGCTGTGGCTTTCGTGATGAAGTAGAACGGACGACGTCGTAAATTCTACTTCAACAGTGCCTCGCAGCGGCTTTGATTTTCCTTCCTTTAAAAGAAATTGTTAGTGGCGACGTCTTAATTCAAGCAGCTGCGGTTAGCGCGGAAACCAACAGAGCGGAGGTTTCTCCGGATCGTTAGCTTTCATTACGTTCCACTTGAATGTCTCATCGTTATACTAGGAGAGGATCGGAGAGACCGACCGACCGACCGAGCTCGTCAACGCTTGTGGACGCCAAAAAGTATGACCAAAGAAAAAGCCAAATTCAGACAAAAAGGCAGACACACACACACACACAGGATACACAAAGTAGAGACAGAGAGAGACACACGTATTCATCATGCAATCTTGTTCCTATTCTACTGCTCTTATTATGCAAGTCTGTGTGGATGAAGGGTTAGTGATCACGCCTAACCTCACAGGCCTCACAGTGACATCTGTCAACATCTGTCAGGTATGTTTGTCCTCAGAGTGGTGAGCATTAGCTGCACTGGCTACTGTGGGAAGACACAACAACAACTGCTACCAGCTTCCCTGCAGAGAGTGGCTGTGCAGCCCTGGCACACAGCCGGCTGTACCTCCTTCACCGTGGTGCTTATTGTGTGTGTGTGTGTGTGTGTGTGTGTGTGTGTGTGTGTGTGTGTGTGTCGCACTGCAGTTTGCGTGCCAGGCTGCCTCTCTCTCTCTCTCTCTCTCTCTCTCTCTCTCTCTCTCTCTCTCTCTCTCTCTCTCCTCCTTGAAAGCTCCTTTTCTCTTTCAGCGCATGAACACACAGACCTGACAGTTGAACAAGATGAATATGTTCACCTTGTCACAGGCAGACTTGGAACATCGGGCACTAACACACACACACACACACACACACACACACACACACACACACACACACACACACACACACACACACACACACACACACACAAAGCCAGAGAGTCAGAGGGACGTCCGGACCGAGCAGCTAATGCTCTGCTGGACGTTCTAGAACTCCACCAGTAGGTCTTGAATCTTAAACCCACAGTCTCAGTTAAATAAAGGCCTGTTTGAGGAAACTCATCAACTCCTCACCCTGACAGAGATGACTTCTTAAAGAGTACTGCTGTGTGTGATGAGTTGTCATCAACCTAACTGGATGAAGTTGCTTTCCCCTTTTGCCTAATGCTCTACTTCATTTGAATACATTTGATTGTAAAATTAAGTACCTGCAGATTTCACTAGATAGGTTGAGTCATGTCAGTCCTCGGTTCCTTCCTGCTTCAGAGGAGCACACACAGGTATGTGTGTCTGGTTTGGCAGGTATAGCTTTCAAATATCCACTTTGCTGTTATTGGCAGTGAACAGCAGCCAGAAACCCTCTGCTTCATTTGAAAGCTCCTTGAGATGAAGGGTGTTACACAGGTACAGGCGGGACAGACGTCAACACCAGAGCAGCTGACGATCACTGGGCTGAGCTTAAGTTCAGAACCTGTGGTCACTAGTTGAGTACATGTCACTACCGATATGAGGTTGGATTTCCAGAACAACATGGAATAACTTTAAGTGGATTCATGTTGCCTCAGTGACTTGAAGGAACACAAATGTTCAGACTAATCCTGCTAATCTCCCATCGTCTTTGGTAATCCGCCACACGATCACCTCTCGACCCAAAGGTGCGTGTGTCCATGAAGCCCATCTGGACCCAGACCGGCAGACATTTGCTGACAGGTGCATTATTGTTGTTTACTACGTGGGTTTTTGCTCTCTTAACAAACCGTCCAAATCATGCACAAAAGCATCTGGCCATACCTACCACACTGTGTCCCATAGCTCTGATGTAATCTACAAAGGTAGAGCTAGGAGTTGAGAAGGTGGTCGTGTTCTTTGGGGGTTGAAATAACGGACCTCTGGGTGTAATGAAGAGGCTCCTCTGAAACATCTACGCCCTTGTTCTCTCTCCAAGGCTGCAGCGTCAACACTCTGCTTCAGCAGGAGAGGACAGGAGAGGACAGGAGAGGACAGACGGCTTCTGCTGAGATTAAGACGATCATAACCACAGGATTAGTGATCAGCATCTTACTTTCGGGGATTTCTCATTTGTGTGAGTGACTGAAGCTGTGCGACGCTGATTTATGTTCTGGCAAAGAAGGAGCTTCAATCAAATCCAAACAGCATCCAATGAGCTCCAGCTCAGCTGAGCAGAACGTGGACGGTTCTGTTGAGACTTGTTCCATCAGCAGTGCTGTGGATGCTTTCATTTAGGCAACACAGATGCACCACAAGCCACAACAACTGAGGCCAATACAGAGTATTCAACAAGCATGTTGTCCTTCATGCCGTAAAACATCTCAAGGTGTTTTCAGGATGGAGACTAGCGGCATGTGGCGCTGATGAAAATGGCCTGAGGGATCCATACAAGATACAAACTCCATGTTAACATTGCAACCCTCTGTCTTATAAACACAATCTACCTACTTTGCTTATGAAATTTGCATGAATCAGACTCATTATCCCCTTTGTCCAAATTGCTTAAATATGACATTACGTAACCATAAACACGCCGACTGCAGATGTCATACATTTAGCTCTGAACTTGGGACTGAAGACTTGGGCTCCTGAAATGAATCGCGTCCATGTTTCAACTTAACCCGAACACACTGGGGGGGGGGGGGGGGTGTTGTGCCGGACCATGGATTTCCAGCTCATCGGAGCACTGAGGTGAGTGATGAAGGAGACATCCTCAATCACTAAACCCTTCACTGACAGACATTTCCTTCTAAAAGCACACGCTGCTCCTCACGCACTCTGATAATAAGCAGCGGGACGCATCAGAGGACTCTGTAGGAAAGAAGGACTAAGCCCCCAAACTGTGGAATGACATCACGGGTGAGTTCAGAGGAGACTACAGATCTTTCTAAGTACATGGCGCCAGCTTTCAAAAAACAGCCCCGGGCCGAACACAGAGAGGTGTGCTGCGTTACAGTTCTCAGGTTCTGTCGCTGTCATGGGATCCAATGAGGAAAAGGAGCCGATTCAGAACATCTACGTTGCATGGTGCTGGTCTGAAGGTGCCAGCTGTTGACGGGTTCGCATCGTTACTGTGAGATTGACCGTGTGATCTTCTTCTTCGGGCAGTCATGGAGACAGAGGCTTCCTCATGAGTATCCATCAACAGGGTCAGTGCAGCAAAAACTAAACGTACTTCAAAAAGCACCGTGGAGTATCTGACCGCGATCACAGAAGCAGCTACAAAAGCCGTTCATATTAATCCAATTAGATCTCCTCCGCTTTAAACACGGGAGCTCAAGCATCATGAACCAACCAGAACGGTTTCAAGCATCTCCATCATCTGGTGCCCGACTTTAATTAACGGGCCGATGACTGAAACATCAAAACAATTCCATATTTCAAAGCAGACATATTTACATGATTTCCGTCAATGAGAACCTTCTGAATGTTCTGTTCCACACAAACAGATGACCACCCTGGTCACTAAACCATGACCTGGTGTTATAGTGTTGACACAACATACAACCACTATTCAAATCACTGGCTTCTTTAAAGAAACTTTAAATGCATCTCACACTGAACAAAGCACATGGCAGTGTGAGGACAACACACATATCACGTGAGGATCGTCATGAACTCTTCGGGTTCTCGGCTCCTCGTCTCCTGGCACCTTCGCTCAGAGTTTCCGTAACAAACCTCAGCAGCAGTCATCAAGTCTCAGCCCGTCTAACCTCAAGAACCATTCCAGTCTGATCAGGTCGGTCCTGATTGTTCCTATTATGCAGGGTGATTGATTGAAAGCTGTTTGTTCTGCAGCATGGTCTAGTGTCTACTGGATACAGGACTTACTCTGTGATTTTAGGATGTCAAGAATAAACACACAACCCCCATGTGTGTGTGTTGACTCCTACACACACATTACAACACTGCACATGTACCAGAAACACTCATAGCTCAAGTCTCCAGATGAAACACTTTGAGTAGACTGAACCACTGAACGAGGACTAGTCCTCCCGTGACACGGATCCGTCTGTCGAGTGCAATGATATCGCTGGAACGATATCAGCCATTGACATGTAGATGATATCAGCCTCCCTTTCAGGCTCGTCACAATGGAACTTATTATTCACAGCCCCCTAAACATGCCAGGACTTGGAGAGGAGGAGGAGGAGGAGGTGGGGATCCAGAGACAAAAGCAGAACCAATAGAGAGGAGACGCAGAACTAGTCGAGACAAGCTCTGGAAGAAAAACAAACGGACATCCAGCCAAAGATCATTATTTACAAAGTTATTATTAAATCAAGTATGAGATCATCGTCGGGCAAATAAAAGAGGCATTTCCAGCAGAGCAGTCGGCCTCGGTGGGTTGATGCACACAGCCTGAGGCCACCTGACACAAATCACTCCTCATCAAAGGGGCCAGCCGGGCCCTCGTGAAGATCACAGGAGCCTAAACACCGTCATTAGTGACTGCATCAGTGACGCGCTGGGGAGAGGAAGCGGCAGACACAGGAAGCACCGGGTGCAGGTGTGAACGCTTCACCGATGCCGTTAGGACCGGCCCTTTGTTCCATTTGGTGACACATTTAAGAAGATGGAGATTAAAAGAGGACGACGAGAGAAATGTGACCAACAGCTGCTCCTGTTCTCTCTGTGTGTGTGTGTGTGTGTGTGTGTGTGTGTGTGGTTAGCAAATGCACAGCAGAGTTCAAATTACCCTCAACTGCCAAAACAAACCAAAATGTAAGAGTAACTGCTGAGGGTTATCATGCCAAATACACCTGGTTTGAACAGGCCTAAGATAACAAGATGAAGTCATCAAACGTGTTTCTGCAAAGACACGATTGTGTTATCTGGTGTATGTTTCAGTATGTGTTTCAGTACATGTTTCAGTATATGTTATCTGGTATATGTTTCAGTACATGTTTCAGTATATGTTATCTGGTATATGTTTCAGTATATGTTATCTGGTATATGTTTCAGAATATGTTATCTGGTATATGTTTCAGTATATGTTATCTGGTATATGTTTCAGTATATGTTTCAGTATATGTTATCTGGTATATGTTTCAGTATATGTTTCAGTATATGTTATCTGGTATATGTTTCAGTATATGTTATCTGGTATATGTTTCAGTATATGTTTCAGTATATGTTATCTGGTATATGTTTCAGTATATGTTATCTGGTATATGTTTCAGCATATGTTATCTGGTGTATGTTATCTGGTATATGTTTCAGTATATGTTATCTGGTATGGGTTTCAGTATATGTTATCTGGTATATGTTATCTGGTATATGTTTCAGTATATGTTATCTGGTATATGTTTCAGTATATGTTATCTGGTATATGTTTCAGTATATGTTTCAGTATATGTTATCTGGTATATGTTATCTGGTATATGTTTCAGTATATGTTATCTGGTATATGTTTCAGTATATGTTTCAGTATATGTTATCTGGTATATGTTTCAGTATATGTTATCTGGTATATGTTTCAGCATATGTTATCTGGTGTATGTTATCTGGTATATGTTTCAGTATATGTTATCTGGTATGGGTTTCAGTACATGTTTCAGTACACGTTTCAGTATATGTTATCTGGTATATGTTTCAGTATATGTTATCTGGTATGGGTTTCAGTATATGTTTCAGTATAAGTTTCAGTATGTTATATGGTATATGTTATCTGGTATATGTTTCAGTATATGTTTCAGTAAGACGGGCAGCTGTTTAAGAATGGCACACCTGTAGAAGGTCAGAAGATTGAGATGTGTCTTTGTGGTGAAGAATGTAATATTGCACTCATAGGTCTTTGACACAAACAGTTACAAAGATAAAAAGGAACAAACAAAAGGACAAAGACAGACAAAGATGGAGGACGTACGGCTGACCAAGTGAACGCAGTCCAGCTAAATATCAAGCAGGTCGTCGTTATAACCTCTCTCCTCCTGACACCACATATCAAACCGCATGTGAGGAAACGAACTGAACGGGCTGCTGATGCTGACTGAAGCTTTGTGTTGTTCCACACACCCAGGATCCAGTAACCTGTCCCCGGGTCCCTGAGGTGACCAGGTGTGTGTGGGTAATGAAGCCGGTCCCCGCTGGGTGAGGGCGACAAAAGGAACCACACAGGAGAGGGATCGGTTCACTGGCGTCTTCTGAGCTCTCGGTCCTGATCTGCCTCAGAGATTCTAGGTCGGCGGTGGCTTTTTAAAGACTTGACGTGGGCCTCCACGGAGGCTGGTGCCGCTAAATAGGTCTGCAATGGCTGCCGACACTCTAAAAGAGGATCTGTCTTTTTCAATACTAATGAGAGATGTAGTCCACTTTGATTAGGTCAAACACAGTACGGCAAGAAACTACACATGAAACATCCCAATACGAGGGGGAAGTGGCCATCCAGATGTTCCTCAGCCCACACTTCAACCTGTTTAATAAACTAGTCTCTAGTCTGATCATGAAAGACTAAGAAAAACCAGAAAATATTCACTTTTCAGAGCTGCAGCCCACAGCCCCACGCTCCTCGTCCACACCCCTGCTCCACAGCGAGCTTCACGTCTCACTGTGATCGAGAAGCCTCGATGTAAACCTGCGGAGCTGCGATGTGGAGAGGACCACCGGCCGGTGGAGAGGACCGCTCTGCAGGATGACACCGTCAGACACGGAGGGAAAGGCGAGTGTCGCGAGTGAAAAGTCCCCCAGAACAAAACCTGGTGTGTGTGATTATTGTTCCACACGATGCATTCTGTGTGTTCAGGCCCCACAGCTACTGTACAACGGGCCCCACCAAGAACAACTGAACGCCCGCTGCAGCATCCAGGAGGGTCCAGTCCAACTATGAGCAGCTCACGTGACTGTAGTAAGGCTCCATCTGCAGAGATCAAGTCTCTATTTTAAACGTTTTAAGGTCGTTTTTATTGGGATTCATGTCACAAGTTATTATAGTAAAGTGATAATGCATTAGACTAAAACACCAATAAATTAAAGAGAGGCACGAAAAATGAATTTCTGAGCAACAAGCACACTTTGACCCAAAACACTTCAAAGGAAGGAGAAGATTTTGTCAGAATTTGAGTCACGTGACTGCAGTTCGAGTCATCTCTCAACAGGTGACGAGGCAATAAACTCAAACTACAGATTCTAGGAGAACACGCTGCAGACACCAGGAACCAGGGCCACGCGACCAGACAACAGAACACCTGCGCGAGACGCCAAGTTAAACCAGTGTTCGTAACTCCGTCAAGTGCTCCGCGTGACTCACCTCTATCCACTCCTGCGCCTCCTGAAACGCGGAGTCAGCGGCCGACTCCTCGGTCACAGGGTGATGCTGATGAGACTGTCCGATGTCTGCAACCGGACTGGCCATTTGGCGAAGAAGCTCTGCTCTCCAAGTAGTAAAGCTCGGGGGAAAAACAAACACAAAAAGGTGTGAAAAGCAGCTCAATGCCGCGTTATTCCACCGGGAGAAAGACGTGCGTTGTGTCGGTCGGTTGTGTTGCAGCAGCAGCACCGGCGAGGCGAACGAACCAGTTGCTGCTTCCCTGAATATCGCTCCTGATGGAGTCTGAGGGCAGAACAACCAGCGTCAAGTCAGCCACGGTCACTCATACAGCTTCCGGTTAGACCGTTCAAAATAAAAGCTCAGGGACCTACTGTTCCACTATAACGCAATACATCGGTCAACAGAGTTCGCATAGCTAGTTGTCATTTATACACTTTACTTATTATCTTTACATTGGAGTCATGTTAGTGTCTGTTTCTTAAAAATAGACACAACTTAACCTACCGCTGCTTTTAGATAGATTTTAAGTTTTGAAGACATTTGCAGATTCTTCAAAGACTCATTTATTCAACTGAAGTTAAAATGATTCCTCTCTACTGTTACAACTCTCAAAACTAAACGCCGATGGAAACCGGAAGTGAATGTCTTTGTTTGACGCTAAATAAAAAAAAAATCAACAAGACAGGTGACCGGAAATTGTGAAATAAAAAATAATGAACACTAGAAAATACTATGAATATGTATTACTATGTCTTTGTTTTCTAATCTAAACTAATCGTATTATTCACAACGTGTTGTCAGTGTTGTTACCGCTCGTTGGCCTCCGCCCCACCAGCCATTTGTTCAGGCTCTTATTTTGGTTGCAAAGCCGCCTTACTTCCGGTAGTAATCTAGCTGCCGCTGGCTGCCTTGACGCAGCTGGACCGACAGGACTCACCGCAGTATGATCCGCTCCAATGGCCACAAATACACCGAGCAGCGCGGCTCCACCGGCAGCCAATGAGGGCAGCAGCACCCCGGGGACCCCACACCCACTTTAACTATGTGGGGCAACTTTGAGAGCACGACGTCACTGATTCAGAGACGAGGCACCAAAAAACACAGTAACACAATTATACTATGTAGAAAATGTATGTCTTTTTGGTAATTAATATACATATCTCTTTTTCTATGATTTGTGTTAATCATAACAAATAAATGTGACTACATTTTGCAGTTTCACAGGTTTCCGTCGACCGATAAACAACAAGTTTAAAAGGCAGAACTAATGAATCAGTGGAGATGTCTAAGGTGGGAACACTTTTCTGATTTGCCTCATTCATTTAGTTTCGAAGACTGACCCTCATGTTGAATTAGAAAAGTCCTTTAACGGTAAACTCTCAGTAAACTCTCAGCTCTTGTCTTGTGGTCGTTGTTACGGCTGTGTTCGGGGACAGAAGGAGTCCTCTGGACAAGAAACATGAGCAAATGTAAAGGAAGCATCGTTTTGAAATATGTAATCTGTCATTTAAATGTGATGTCTCACCTGTGTCCCACCTGTAAACATGGACAGTTGTTTTGCTGAAGTGCACAGATATACTGTTGGTCTCCTTAAGTCTTTATAAAGACATTTCTGACAGTATTCAATGTAAAATATTTACCTCTGTGCTCAATGAGATTTTACAAAAACAGCTGACATAATAAATCCAGATGATCAGGGATGTTTCTCAAAAGGAGAGGCGCCACACACACACACACACACACACGCACACACACACACACACACACACACACACACACACACACACAATGTCAACATGTTTTAAGCACAATAACACAAGTTAAAAGTCATCAGTTTATGAAACCATATCTGAGGTTTGATGACCACCAATCAACACTGTCCCAGGTCCTGCAGACACAGGAGGGTGTCCACAGGCCTGCTGACATTCTCACATATCTGCTGACCTCTTGTGGAATAGTGCAGCAGTACCGTGAAGTGGGAGGAGCTTCAGGCACAACGTGTTCATGAGTAATGATTCACTCACCGCTCCTCTCTCCTGCTCCTCACGCCTCGATTTCCTGGAAACAAAGAACAGTTTAGCAGATCTCTTTCATGTAATCTTCGTCCCTCAACATCTCCGTCGAGGAGACGGTCGTGGTCTGGTTCCTTTAAGCTGCTCACCTTCTTGACTTCCAGGAGCGACGGTCTGTGTTTGACAGGTAACCCTCTCAACCTGGAGGCACCAGGGCAGCGAGTACTACACCTCTACTAAACATGTCGTTCTACTAGTGTCTGAATATACAACGTTAACAATGTGATGCTGCTTTATAGATGTGTGAACCACAATGACAGACATTCTGCTCACAACACAATGTTTTTAACATGCAAAGAGGAAATGCAGTGAGTTCATTTACTGTTAGAAGTTGGTAAAGTTCCCATCATTCACATCACTTTAAGTGTTTCCTCTTTGAGAGCCGTCAGTCTCTCTCTACTCAGATTGTTGGACTCTCAGAAGACGATTCAGCAGCAGATTCATTCAGTGAGAGAGAAACATGCAGACATCCTGCCTCTGATGACTTCTGTCTTCTTACTCTGTAATGAGGAGTAGAAACACTTTAACAGAAACACCACAACGTGTCTGCAGGGGGAGCCAGAGTTAAAAAGACTTAAATAATGAACTTCATGTGTTGCTTCTTGCACTCCCCAAAGCTGTTCATTACTCCTGTTAGGTGATGTGTAAGGTTGAGCATAAAACCAGCATTTTGAAAACCAATAATGGTAATAATGGATATTCATAATATAGAGAAACACACATACTGTATGTCAGTGTTTTCTGCAGTCATAATGTCCCCAAAATGCTGTTTCAGTCTAAAGAAGAATCAAGTGTGACACAGTGAACATATGGAACATCTGAATTTCTCTTTATGTGATCTTTTAACCAACATAGAATCATAATGACCTCATAATGTGTGTCTTGCTGCTGGTCATGGCTGCCTGAAGAGACAAACCAGAGCTGGAAATGGTTCAAAAACAGAACAGAGAAGCAGAAATCAGAACTAGAAGTGACTCAAATCTGAGTGATATGAAACGTGACACTCATCCTCTCATCCTCTCCTGACTCTCCTCTTTTCACCTGCAGGTCTTCACGTCTTTTGAAATGTGGCTGGCGGTCGCTTCCGTCCCGCTGCTCTCCGCCGTCCTCGTGGCGTCGTCCCGTTATCGCGTCACCGCGGCCGCGCTGTGCCGCCGCGCTCTGGCCTGGACGCTGAGGCTGCTGCGGGGGAGGGTGTGCGTGAGGAGCACCCACGCCTTCGTGTTCTCCGAATGCACCCACGGCAAAGCCGACAGCGTGCTGGAGACCTTCGACCTGTACGCCGACACGCACGCGTCCCTCTGCATCGGCCCACGGACCGGTCAGCGTGCAGAACCACTTCAGTGCATTAAGTTACAAGTTCAAGAGGGTTTCTCATGAGAAGCTCACAGATCATCACTTTAAAGCTGCTCAAAGTCTCTGTAGCTCTAGAAATGAACACTTTACATCTAACCGTCGTGTCTCCAGGTGAAGCTCTGGATGAAGCGGTGAGGCGTGTCCGTCCCTCCCGGGTGCTGGAGCTCGGGATGCACTGTGGCTACAGTTCTGTCCGCATGCTGCGTCTGCTGCCCTCTGCTGGCAGGCTGCTCACAGTGGAGCTGGACCCACTCACAGCAGAGCTAGGGGAGGAGATCATACTGGTGGCTGGCTTCAAACACTCCCAGGTAGGCTGCACTTAAACAGAAGATGCATTGGCAAACGTTCTACTCCTTAAAAGGACAGCTAGACTGAACAGAAGGACTCTAACCCCTCTTCAGTTCCAGGTGTTGACATCCGGCTCAGCGGAGGCCATCCCGTCTCTGCGTTCACTTCTTGAGCTCAGTCAAGGGACCGACGAGGGGTTCAGTCTGGTGCTGATGGACCACGACCCCGAGCGGTACCTCCCAGACCTGCTGGCTCTGGAGAAGGAGGAGCTCCTCTGCCCCTCTGGCTGCTCCGTCCTCCTGATCCACAGGAACCAAAGAGACGGAGATCGTAACGAAGTCCTGGGTCACGTCAGAGCGAGGCCCGACCGCTACAGCGTCACCTCAGAGCTCCAGAGTGTGACGGAGATCTGCTACCAAAACACAAGCAGCGGGGTTGAGGAGTGAGGACCTGAAGGTGTGGGTGTGTGGACTACATCGACCATCAGTGAAGCATGCTTCACCTGCTCTTGTTTCACTGCAGGTCAAAGAGCTGCAGGATGAAACACATGCTGAATACATTACTGTTTTTTCTTTCCTTAAGACACTAAGTTGTTAATTGTTAGGTGATGTGTATTACAGTAGCAGTATGTAAAACAGTATTCATTCTATATACTATTTATTATTTTAGATATCTGATTTACAGCCATAAAGGAAAGGTTAATATCACTACATATGTTCTCATCATAAACCACACACTAGATAAGAGGATCCTGTTACAGCAAGAACAAGAACCCTCAATAATCAACAAGATATGATAAAGAAGTAAAGCGTTAAAAGCTAAATATAACAATAAGTAGACCGACTGAACCACAGTATTCACATTACTTAATGAAGTATTGATATTGCAGTTTAGTAGACATTGATAATGTATTTATAATGTCAGATTTGGTATTAAACACAATGATTCACACAAAACAAAAGACTTCTTCCTTCTGTTTGTAATGTTAGGATCACAAAGCTGCTCATAGATCAGCTCTCCTCACAACAAAGGAAACAAAGAAAGCACCACTCCATGTAGAGCACGGACACACCACTGGATGGCGCTCTCTGCTTTCCAGAAGAAGAGGAACTCGACGTGGGTTTAACACAACAAGCCTCTAAAGGGAGAAGAGACCTATTCTGAAAACGTAGGTTATGTCTGCAGCACACATGGATAAGTGCTTGAATATGAGGCGTAAACACTTAACGTGTCCGTATTCATCCGTGACGAGGACGATGATGCACACCCCCTCTTGTGCGTGTTGAGATATGTATTTGTCAATGTTTACAATCCAAAATGAAGCATTATTCACCAAACTGCTCCCCAGTCGTTTCCCTCTTTCTTTCACGAACATCAGCACGCTAACCGGCCATGAAGGCTGCGCCGCTGCAGCCTGCAGAGCGTCTCAGAGGAGGAGGGTCACGGCGCTGCTGCGCCTAGAAAGTGCCTCTAATGACGCTGCCGAGCCTCTCAAAGCAGCAGGAAGGCCATTACGTGGTTTAGAGACAATTTAGTGCAGCGTTTAAATAAATAATATTGGTGCAAAAACACAATTTAATTAAATGCAATATTTCCAAGAGCCTCGGGGAGGGCTTCCACTCGAGGTCATAATTGTTACACAACGACGCAATGAATGCAAAATGATACAAACGCTGCAGCTAAAGAGAGACGGGCGGAACAAGAGAGTCAGGGGGAGCGGTGCAAACTGTCAGCTCCTGTAAATTAGAGATGGAGATTAGGTAATCCTCGGTCAGAGACGAAGCCATCCAGTTAAACTGCTCCCTGTGAGCGTCTCCACACAGGAACACGAGCAGCATGAATACTTCATGATCTCAGGCGTGGATCTTTATACACAGCAGGAGAAGAACCGACTCTATTTGCTGAACATAGAGAATGACACAGAGAAGCGTTACTGTAACACTCCTGTTACTGAGATCTGCAGAAGCATAAACAGCCGACTGATTACACACCGAGCCTCATCATCAGCCTCAGAACGGGACCGCTTCAGTTCCACGTTAAGACCTGTCACATTTGGAAAAAGGCGACGCCCACTCCGAGGAAGTGATTTCCTGCATGAAAGTCAAAGTACTGAATATTATCATCACTAATTAGCAATCTGGAGCGTTTTGCTTATGAAATAGCAGCATTCAGGGTGTAATCATCTGTGAGGAGAGACTGTTTTCATTCACTATAATGAAATGAAAGAACTCGAGTCTCGATGACGACAAAGATTTGAGTCTTCGGGTTCTTTTTTTTCTGGCACAGTTTGTTGTCTTTGTAAATATTTACTGCAAGCTTCTGAATCAGCGTATGAATGCACCAGTTTTTAATAATGAATTGATATTCATTTAATAAAGAAAAACAAACTTTTCCTTTTTTTCCCCCGAATCCGATTTACTGAAGTGAAAATAAAAGCAGAGACACTTTTTGTTTGCATGATTTACTCATGTACTCATGTACACACACGTTTATGTACATCTATATTTCTGTTTACCTCTCATGCTACTTCTCAGGCTTACTGGTGGACTAAAGGTGGGTGGTTTGGGGTAAAACTGTCCTCTAGTTGCCCTTACCATAGATACAGTGATGAAGTGTCCTCCAGGCTGCCTATCAGTGGAGAAAACATAATGAAATGTCCCTATGCTGTCTTTCCAGTAGAGAAAACATAATGAAATGTCCTCTAGGTTGTCTTTCCAGTGGGGAAAACAATGAGATGTCCCCTACGTTGTCTTTCCAGTGGAGAAAACAATGAAATGTCCTCTACGTTGTCTTTCCAGTGGAGAAAACAATAAAATGTCCTCTACGTTGTCTTTCCAGTGGAGAAAACATAATGAAATGTCCTCTAGGTTGTCTTTCCAGTGGAGAAAACATAATGAAATGTCCTCTACATTGTCTTTCCAGTGGAGAAAACATAATGAAATGTCCTCTAGGTTGTCTTTCCAGTGGGGAAAACATAATGAAATGTCCTCTACATTGTCTTTCCAGTGGAGAAAACATAATGAAATGTCCTCTACGTTGTCTTTCCAGTGGAGAAAACAATGAAATGTCCTCTACGTTGTCTTTCCAGTGGAGAAAACAACAAAATGTCCTCTACGTTGTCTTTCCAGTGGAGAAAACATAATGAAATGTCCTCTAGGTTGTCTTTCCAGTGGGGAAAACATAATGAAATGTCCTCTACGTTGTCTTTCCAGTGGAGAAAACATAATGAAATGTCCTCTACGTTGTCTTTCCAGTGGGGAAAACATAATGAAATGTCCTCTACGTTGTCTTTCCAGTGGAAAAAACTGGATTAAGTGCCCAGGTTGCTCTTCCAGTAGAGAAAACATGATGCAGTTCCCTCTTGTGGCCTTAAAATATAGAAAACATGATGCCATAGGCTGCCACACATGCTAACACAGAATGATGCGTGCTGGTGCCCCGCTGCCCCTCAGTTTGCCACTGCTCATATGTTGACATTTACATATAGTTATATTTTGCCTTCAACAAAGCGCAGTACACTAAGAGACGCATTTCGGAGACACTAGCAGAATTATAATAATTTTAGCAGCATGTCCAGAAATAGCCGGTGTGTGGACGTAATTACACAAAGTAGACCGACCGTAATGATCGCTCCGTAGCGTCCACCGCCCTCTCAGCCGAAAGAGAACTTCCCACAACGCGAGTGTCAGAGCCGGGACGAGGTCAATATCTCAGCTGTCAGAGATGATTTAACATTTCCTCGCGCTGCTTTCAGAGCACCACCAGTGTACACAGCCATGTACGATGGAGTGTAAACACCATGCTCTGTGACCACCCCAACCTTCGCCCCTTCCTCCAATTTCCCTAAAAATTCCAACTTTAATGGGTTCAATTTCTGGGTCCCTCCTTCACCGAGCTTTGAACTGCTCTCTGTGCCACGAAGGCTGCAGAGCCGATGTAAACACAGCTTTCAATTATAAATCAAAGTGTAAAAGAGCGACGCTCGGCTGCCCTCGGGCCCTCTGCACAAAGACCCGGCCTTCATACCCAAACACCCCACACTGCACCGAACGCACACGGCCAGCTATTCACCAACATCACAACCTCCCCACCGCTCTGGATGAGAACGGAGAGCGTGAAGCAACACAGTGAATCAAACCGACGCGTTCAAAGACACTGAGACGCCCCATCATGCTGAGTGGAGCCGTCAGGTAATCATGAGAAACATTCAAGCGGTGGAACAACAGTTCAGAGACAGTTTGAGCAGATACGCTTCATAAAGGCACTGAACCCAAAGACAACATACAGGAGCAAATAACGTGGAGCTCTTCTACCCAGACAGAAGAAAGAGTGTGAAACAAATAAACAGCGTGTTTAATTGCAGCATAAACAACCTTTTTTTAAGTCATTTTGAACTGTCACCATGAGTCGTCTCAGCAGTGGAGGAACAAAGCCTTCTGCTCTGCGTCTGTTCATCAACTAGAGTGGGTTGAGTCAAAGGAGGGAGGAGACACTTCATGGCCTCTCCAGAGACAGAGGGACTTCTATATCTGGTACACCGTGATAGGTTGTGATTACACCCCCCCCACCACCACCACCTTCTTCAGGAGTGAGGACACGTCTTTATTTTTAAACTGTCTGCAGACTTGTTTAGAAGAGAGCTTGTACCTGTACGAGTCTGCACTGTGAATCTACAGTGTATTGATTCATGTTTAATCTATATTTATATATAGATCTCTCTCTCTACACACCCATATGTACACATGTATACACATATATATACACATATGTATAGCCATGATATTTAAAAATATTATTTTACTCAATAAGTCCCTTTCGTCCCTCCAACTTCCTTTCATTCATACTTTAGTCAGAATTATAAATGCTATTGATGCTACAATGTTTACATTGTCTCTGTTAATACATGTGCTAATATGTATTAACTGTATAGTAAAGCTTAATAAGATGAATTTTAATAAATACAAAGTATAAAGAGTGTTTCCGGTCACAGAGTGAATCTGTTCTGCGTTCACTTAAACCCTGGATGAAGGAAGCGTCGGTGAAGCCTCAGGTCAGCTCCTTCACGTCTTATCGTCCTGATGAGTGTCGGCTATTGAGAAATGAAAACACAGCTTCTCTCTGTTAATCTGTGGAGGGATCTGACAATGTGAAGTGACTCTACCACCCGCCTCTGACCCAGACTTCAACCTGCAACACACACACACACACACACACACACACACACACACTCACCCTCCCTGTGGAGAGAGGAAAGATTGAGAGAAAATAGACCTCCCACCATGCGGTGTCTTAAGAGGGCTGAAGCCTCTCACGATGTATTCTGTGCTGCAGGTTGAAGAGGCCTCCTACGCGTCACATTCTTTAGTTAGTCCATGTCTCACAGTCCAGACGTTAAGAGCACAACAACTGTCCTCACACATTACCGTTATGATGTGAAATGGTGACAACATGGCTCCACTATAAATATCTTTAAAACTGTAGACTGGAAATAAACCCTAAAATTGACATATTTTAATAAGTTAACATTTAGATTTTGTGAATCGTAAAAAGGTGAATTGTTTGCTGTCACTTGCGTCACGGTGTTTGGTATCAAGCTAGCAACACGCAGAGCAAACCCGATTGTCCCGCGTGATTCGTTTGCTAGCCGTCTTAAACGTTAGCTTGCGTAACTCGTAGCTCCTGTTATTATCCAGAGAGCTGCATAATTGTACGGTTTAATAATCTAAAGTGAGCTAGCATGCATAAAAACGTTTGTTTTGACGCTAACTAGAAGCTAACGCTAACGCTAGCTACTTGCTAACACAGAGGCGGCGTATTTGCAAACACAATAAATGGAAAAACACGGTTAGACTTGTTAGGGCTTGAACTTAGATGCTACTTATAGACATACTATATATATATATATATATATATATACACACATACTCTTACTGCACTAAGGTGCTTTTGTTTCACGCTTTATTTTGTGATGTCTTTTTTACAAATTTTAAAAAGTACCCGGGTCTAGTAGTCGTCCTGTAAGAGAAGTTATTACAGCGTCATAAGGGATTCTGCTCAGCCACTGGGCCCATATAAGATATTTCTATATTTCTATATATATATATATATATATATATATATATATATATATATATATATACATATATATATATATATAAATATAAGAGAGAGAGACACAGAGGTACAGGACGGATAGAGAGGGTCGATGAGGGAAGTGGAGGGGGAATACTCTCGGTGAAGAGATGGAACGAGTGCAATTACTTCAATAAACGTACATCGACAGGACATCTTATTATCATTGACCTGCTATGTATTATTCAAGCATTTGCTTGGCCCACCAGATTCGAAAAATAGATTGGGTGACTGTGTGTGTGTGTGTGTGTGTGTGTGTGTGTGTGTGTGCGTGTGTGTGTGTGTGTGTGTGCGTTTGCCCGTGAATGCATGTAGCCAAATGTTCCTTCTCTTGTTCGGTATGGATCGGACTCAGCTGTTTTATTAATGGATCAATTGTGTTTCTGCATCATCAACCTTTCAAAGCCCACTGAGGGCGCATCGATTTCAGCACCAAATGCACACAGAAAGGTGAGAAACGTGAAGGCGTTGATCTATAAGTTGCCAGAAAAATAAGACATGAATGGCAACTAAAAAGTTCTCACAGGTGAGCAGAGGAGAGGATTGTTCTCCATCACGTCTAGTTTACATCCCCCCTTTAAGTGAGCGTATTATTCTATAATTATTATTATAAGGTGATCGGTGAAATCAAAGTTGCTACACGTGACGCCTTATGCTAGACAAGCTAAAAGAGCTTACAGTAATAGCTTCACCACGCTGATGTTTAACATGTTAGCTGTTTTAGTTTAGCATGTTAGCATGCAAACGTTAGCAAACGAACACCAAACACTAAGTAGAGGCTGATGAGTACGTCATGGGTTTTGGTATTTGATCAAAAACGTACTGGACACGTTCCACCTGCTAGAGAAACACTTTACTAAGTAAAGTTCTTACAACTCATCCTCTGGGGACCATGCATGTTTGTCTCTAGTTTCCTGGCAATTAAGACATTTCACTCAGAATCACAAACATCTACCTCGAGGTGACACGAGACAATCAGGGAATCACTAAAGTCGGGAGGATAAATCTTCTGGGGACCATGAATTAAATGTGCAAGATTAAATGTCACTTCCTCTAAACGTTGTTGAGATGTTTCAGTCTGGACCCCTGGATCTTCATCCAGCTGCTAGCATTGTTAACAACCTGTGTGTGTTTGTGGGTTATAATAACCTTAAAGTTTAAAAACAAACAATAGAACTAGATTGAGTTTCTACCAAATGACCATATTAAAGCAACGTGACTTCCTCTGGATGGTTGCAAAGTTGATCTAAATATACCGTGTTTAATAAGACAACACCCTCACATGCTCCACATGCTCCACCCTGCCCCCACAAGAACAGGTCTTGTAATGACCTTATTTCAAAATGGAGAGTAATTCCAGCACACCGCCATGGGTGGAGTAGAAACTGTTATGAAGCCACTGAGTTTATTTCCCACGAGTCCATTACTGCCGAGAGTAGCCACAGATATATTAAGCCTGGAAGCAGAATCAGCGTCACGTGATTCATGTGTGCTTTTTTTTTTTACGATAGTTAGTACAGTCGCAGCATTATATGACATTTAAATTACATTCTTTAATATCGGACCAACACACTTGAATGGAGGCCATCTTGAATCCCTAACGGCGTGAATTCACTTCCAGGCCTCGCTGTTCGTCTTTCCCGTCCGTCCCGTTTGCTGCCGTGTTGCTTGTGATTCCTGCAGAGGTCGTCCTGAACGCAGCCCGTAATGACCTCTGAGGACGTCTAATCTGGTGCAGCGCCACGGCTTCTTTCATCTCGTTTGAGAACGGAGGACGAGCCTCAATCTCCCCCGTGTGGACCCTCGCTTTATGAACCCGCATGAGAAGAGGAGGCGGCGGCGCTCCTCTTCCAAATGGACTTTTCATTAGGACACAGAACGGGTTTGGGTCTCAGCAGCAGCTGATCAAATCTCAAACAATGGAGCCGCTTGCAGACCCGGAGCCAGGTCCATTTAGGAGCCGTCTTCTGCGTTACTGATGTGGATCAAGGTGTGAGCCAGGGTGTGATCTGATGCATCAAGTGCATCACTGAATCGCAGAACAAACAAAAAGGTCCATTTAGCCTCAGTTACGTCCCGGCGTTCCTGTGGATCTGTAGACGTTAGTGTTGCCACTTTAAGGCCACATCAGCGTAAGAGCTGGAGCTCAAAGTTCATTATTGACCTCGAAAAACAGCAGTTTGAGAAAACGATCTCACCACACGGTCCATTTCTTCGCCGTGCTGCAGCTTTGAATTGCACCTGCTGTACTTTTCACAGATTCGCACTTGAAAACGTGTGTTGATGCAGTTCAGTTCTTTAGGGTTCAGCTTCCAATAAAAAGTAGAGCATGAAAACAACATCCAGCGTTTAACGGGAGTGGGCTTCGTTTAATTGCATCCTGCTAAAGTGGCTGCTGTGGAGCCATTATGCTACGTTACTGCTGGTTATTATCAGATATCAACATCCAGGTGCGCACACACACACACACACACACACACACACACACACACACACACACACACACACACCACAGGACCATAACATTGTGCTGTATTCCCAGTTGCACGGCGGTGTTTGGTACAATAATATTAGATTTCTTCTCGCTATCTCTCTGCCCCCCGTTTCAAGGCCATTATGGTCTGTGAGCGAGCCGAGAGCAGAGAAGAACAACCCTCCACAGATTTATGATTCTTGCCTGTGTGTGATGTGAACGTGGCACGGGGACATTAGGCGGGTAGAGGTTGTAAATCAGACACTGATTAAATCTGTCTGGGACAGAGTTTTTCCATTTTTACTTGAGTGCAAAACTGACCTGATTTGGGTGATTTTCCTGACAGGTCCGTCTATCACGGTGGGTGTATCTGCACCGTGGCACATTTCACGCCATTAAAGCTATCTGTGGGTCTATTATACTTCAAAGGTACGGCATCCTGATATGAGCCCCGTGTGACCGGTGAGCGTCACACCGCGCCGCCTGCATCTTTACAGGAGAGTGGAAACGCAGCCGGTGGTCTTCTGGCTCTAACAATCCTTCTCTTCTTGTAAAAACACAGATTGAAAGAGGAGAAAGCACCGCATGCTTTGTTCTTCCTCCTCTCGTGGAACATCTCATCAGGCAAAGTGCTTCTTCTTCCTTTTGAATAGTCGGACCTGTCGAGGCCACTTTAAAGCTGAAGACCCGTTCTCCTCCGTGCTGCAGCGTCTCAGGTTCCCCTTTAATCAGTAGATGTGGGAATAAAAATAAACCTTTTCATGAATCAATGCACCTCAAAACAACATGTTGTGCTTCTTTTAGCAGATGCCAAACTAGGAGCTAGAATGCATCTATTGTGAGACGTTGTGTGTAGCCAGCATGTATTATTTGTTGACCAAATAATACATGTCATGCTGCTGCATTTCTAATGTGGAATGTGGCATCAGCAGCTGACTTCATTGTGAATTAGACGTGGCTCTAGGCTCCTTCATCAGTCAATCTAGATCTTCTTCACTACAGTGAATACGGTCAAATACAAAAGCAACTAATGGAAAGATCAATTCAGCAGCTGGCTTCTGTTTGTCAAAATAAGACAATACGGTCAGTCGGCTTGTATGTTCACTGATTAAGATACGATGCAGTTTATTAATGACAATGTGACTTTGAAGTTTGAGTTTTAAGTGTTATTAGTTATGTGTCCACCATCACTTTTAGGAGATGCTGTTGAAATGGGAGGAATAACTGTCTGAAAAGGTGAAACTACAAATATTTATAATATATATTCGTCTTCAGACGCACGTCTTGCTGTTCGTCTGTCCCTGTTTCGACATGTTAGGAAGTAGCTGCGCTGACCAAAGGCCCATAATTGGTGAGCAAATTTCTTCAAATAGTTGCCAGTGGCAACCCGGCAACCGTGACTGTCGAGCCTTTCACAATAAAACGCCGTTAAACTCACTCACACAACGAGACTCTAAAGAGCCTTTGACTCTGATGGGAATCATTGCGCTGTGTTTCTGAAAAGCCACGATTAGAACTGAACGAGAGCTTTTTCCTCGTGTGATATCACGGAGCACTTTGGCTGAATGGTGGAAATTGTTACCGTTCATTTGAACATGTGAGTTCAGGCTCAGTGTTGAGCAGCTGAAGCTTAATGAACAACAAACCAAATCTTTGCTTTGCCCCGATCGCTGTTAAAGGTACTCTGTGTGCTCAGGCCTACGTCTATAATAACTCTTACAATAACTCTGATTATAACTCTTGTAATAACTGTTATTAATAATGATAATAATAATACATTTTATGTATCGAGCGCTTTTCAAAGTACCTAAAGACACTTTACATTAAAATCATCATATATAAAAGCTATACACTATAAAAAACATAGTATTATTATTAGAACTATTGTAATAACTCTTGTGATAACTCTTGTAATAACTCTTGTAATGACTCTTGTAATAACTCTAGTAATAACTCTAGTAATAACTCTAGTAATAACTCTTACAATAACTCTTATTATAACTCTTACAATCTAAGACTCTTTGTTTTGCTCTAAAATTCAGATTTGTCGCCTGAAAAGAGACGAACGAAGCTGAAAATACTAATGTCTGTAAATCCAGCCACACCGATCAACAGACGTGTTGATCGGTGTGGCTGAAGTTGATCTCTGCTGCAGCAGTTGATCTCTTACTGTAAGCTGGTAAAACATTGGTGTTTTTACTGTAAGCTGGTAAAACATTGGTGTTTTTACTGTAAGCTGGTAAAACATTGGTGTTTTTACTGTAAGCTGGTAAAACATTGGTGTTTTTACATGAACACTAGCAGTGCATCTCTACATGAAGCAGGTTAGGTTGCTTTGTTTCTGAGTTTACTCCACTGACACAAACTGATGCTTTAACACAAGTTGTCACTGGAGGTGTTTTGCTGCTCTGGCCTCTAAGCTGTCGACTCCTCGTATGCAGAGAGCTTTGACAGCGTGAGCTGGAGAGCAGCTCCGTGAGTCCAATCAGACGCTCCTTTAATATTCACCAAGCATTTGGAATCACGCCGCATCCCGTCGTCACGAGTGGAACACGGGGCTCGACCTTGTTTTTCATATTACTCGCATTGCTGCGCATCATCATACGTTACGCAGATATCCTTGTCAAGTGCAGACACCATAATAATCTACGGACATTCGGGGAGACAGAAGCGACTATAATTAGACCGATCTGCATCCACGCTGTGTGTTTTGCGCTGTTAGTTCTAGGATTGGCGATGCAAATTGGATCCCACAAAGCCTTAAGAGTCACCTAACGAACCTCTTAATGCAAGCTTTGATTGCGTTTCACTTGTCATAAAAAGTGATTTGAAAGCCCCTCTCTCTGCATTAAATCACCATAATGAAGCAAGACAAAAAAGCTATGGCCATTAGCACATGGATTACAATATTTAATCTGCTGGAGCTCATTAAACTGAGGCTCGTGTGCTGGAGAGAGATTATTCAGAGGAGGAACTGTCTTTTAATATCGGACTGAACGTGTGTTGTTTACTACGATGGGATGTGATGTGATGTCACTGTACAGTAAGATACAGTATCTGTGTTCACTGCAGCGCTCTGCATACGGTGAGGATCATTCTACTGTATCTACTGCTGCTGCACGGAACAGTAGTCGTGATCATTACTGCTCTCACTATACGAGTGGTTTCTGTCATATGCATGTTGTTCATTCTATCACACGTCTGTCCATCCTGGAGGGTCTCTTCCTCTTTTCTCCTCGTTAAAGGAGTTCTTTGGGGAGTTCTTCCTGTTCTGATGTGAGCGTCCCGGGTCAGAGGTCGTCATGTGAACAGATTGTAAAGCCCTCTGGCTTCATAGAGAATTTGAAGATCTATTCGTTCTATAAGATAGACTTAAGGATTCTGGGATTCTGGTCGTCACTGTGAGGTTTCGGGACTCCGACAAGAGACTAAATGAAACCAGGACATAGATGTGATAGCTGTCCCTCTGCTCATGCTCTTTATGCTAAGCTAAGCTAAGTCTCAGGAAGAAAGCAATAAAGTGTATTAACTACGCCTTTAAGACATCCATCGAGAGGGAGGAGAGAGATTTATCTCAGATGACAGAAACATACAAAAAAAGACTTGAGTGCAACTTTGTTGCTTCAAAGATTGTGTTCATTTGTGCAGCAGAAACCTCTAAAGGTAAAGTTAACTTTGTCAGTGTGGATATTTTGGACCACAGACACCATCTGTAGGTGGGGTTGCTCCAGACACCTAACAAGACAGAAGCTGAACCTCAGCTGCACAGCTTCTCAGAGCTTCCTTGCATTTTTCCGATGACTTGTCCGTGAAGTTCTCCGTCCCCGCGCCGCAGCTGCAAACATCCAGCGGTAACAACGGCTGACCCGGTGGGTCTCGCCTCTTGACGGCGCTCCGCGTTTGTCTCCGTGTTATTCCATAAATACGAGATAAGGGCCGCGGCGGATCCCATGTGTGGCCGTGTGGTTAATTGAGACCTGGTGTCGGTGACCCCGGTGTCCGGCCGAGCCCTCCACGCCACCGCCCATCACTCACGCCGGGTAATTGGTAGCGATGCAGCCGCAGAGAGCTAGCAACCGAGAAGCTGGGAGTTTCTTTCAGACATGTTTGCTTCTAGAGACGTTTCAGTAAGATCGCTGGAGAGGGTTTGTGTTGAATGTTTTGTGTTAAATGTTCTGTGTTGAATGTTTTGTGTTGAAGCTATCTTCTTGTGTGCAAAGCTGCAGCTGGAAGCAAGACCAACATCCTGCTAATGACCAGAAAACCCCAGTGATCATTCATTGAGACAGCTATTGTAAAGCTTTCAAAACAAGTAGGAATAGATGAGTAGTTTACCTCAGTTAAACCTTTTCACACAGTTATTCCTCCCATTTCAACACCATCTCCTAAAAATGTGTTAATATACAAGTAATTCACAATTACAATTAAATCTTTATCAACACAACGGGGGAACGTTTGTATTTAATACATCTAAATGAGCTTCAATGTCAACAAATTATATTTTCCATTATTCTATGATTACGTTCAGGCAACTTGAATATAGAAAAACGGAGACGTGAGCATGAGGGACGACGCGTGTTTCCAATATTTAGACCTCAGTCTTCAGCAGCCTAAACCTAACAACACCTGCTGTGCAGGTAGAGAGAGGACCGCTGGGAAAATCAATGTTTCCAATAAACTTAATCCACACAGCGATCAGATTCCCTCCGAAACGTTCTTGGCAAAGGAAAACATCATTATCTAAATGTGTTTTATTGGAGACAGGTTGGCTATTTGGAACCAAATCAACGTGCAAAACTGCCAAAAAGAGATTTAAGACAATAACACATAATGACACGACACGCAAACGTGTGTGTGTGTGTGTGTGTGTGTGTGTGTGTGTGTGTGAGGGCTTTATATCTTTGCACACACCCTCAAACAAAGAATCAGCAGAGCATTCAAACACTTGTGAATGTAAACATCCCTCCCATCATAATCAAGCCCACATTCATCAATCAATAGTTCATATCTTCCTTTAGATCTACACTTTCCTTTGAGTTCTGTCACCCTTATGTTTTATTTTTTTACATTCAATCAGGATGACCCTCTACAGAACACACCCTCCTGTGACGGCGCTCACCTCCATCCTCTCTGAATGCCATTTCCACCCTGAGAGAGGCGACACAATGAGCAGCCCCAGGTATGTTCCTCACCCCTCCTGCACCGGGGGGGAGGCGAAGGGTGTGTGTGTGTGTGTGTGTGTGTGTGTGTGTGTGTGTGTGTGTGTGTGTGTGTGTGTGTGAGGGGGCGGGGGGTTCAGTATCCCCAGGGGAGGGCAGCACAAATCCGAGGGAACAAAAACGCATCCATATTTGGCAGGGCTTTTGTCTCCCCTGACAGCTGAGTGTACCGAGGGGGGCCGCAGTAATGAATTGGATTAAATGTGAAAGTAAGAAAGCATGGCTCCTCAAAGGCCAGCGTGTGTGTGTGTGTGTGTATGTGTGTGTGGGGGGGGGGTATGCTAATGTGTGTACAGTTTCAACACTGAAGCGGATCAACCTCATGTTTGTCTTGTTTTTAAGTTGCGATGAGTGGAATAAGAGAATAACTTCTCTATTTCTCGTTTAAAGAGTTCTATGGAAAGACGATGCTTCCTAAACGCTCCCTTGTTGTCTCCTCTTGTTGTCTCCTCTTGTTGTCTCCTCTTGTTGTCTCCCTTGTTGTCTCCTCTTGTTGTCTCCTCTTGTTGTCTCCTCTTGTTGTCTCCCTTGTTGTCTCCTCTTGTTGTCTCCTCTTGTTGTCTCCTCTTGTTGTCTCCCTTGTTGTCTCCCTTGTTGTCTCCCTTGTTGTCTCCTTTGTTGAACGCGTCAGAAGACCAAATTAACCCCCTCCTCAGTGAGGGAGGACGAGCTGCAGTAGATCACATCCATGAAGTGTGTGGATCCACAGCCACTAGGCTGATTAAAGCACCTGACAGCAAACAGCACACGGTGCTCCGGAGCTCATTTAATCCACGCTCATTCTATATTCCATTACTCTACACTCTTCCAACGTGACCTTAAACCTCAGCGGATTCTTTTTATTGCTGCACTTTAACGTGTAAATCTCCCGACGAGAGAACGCCGGTGATTCTGATTAGCATGTTATTGAGCTTTAGATTTGCGGCGGGATAATGATGAGACGCGAGGGCAGCGCTAACGCTCTCCATGTTGACCGGTGCGGTTCGTCGTCTTTGTCTCTACCGGTTCTGCCGCCGGTGATTACTTTGAGTGCGGTTAAGGACGAGGCGGCGTGACCTCGCCGAGCGCCGCCGACAAGGAACGAACATATGAATAAATGACTTTCTGTCCAAATGTTTGGGAGAAAAGGACTCTCTTCACACATTCACGCTGCGTGGATTAAAGCCCTGAATGTGGTCCTGGAGTTCAAGTTCAGCTTTGGGCCAAAGTCCCGCCGGACCGGCCGGTTGACCTCCTGCTGTAGGGGAGTCACGACGCCCAGAACCTGGCAGAATGATCAATGATCCGGCTGTTGGACAATCGAATGCTACGTGAAGGATTCTGGTGGGCTGTCTTCAGTTCCAGCCGTTCCGTGATCTGATTTCCCAGAAGGCTGCTGTCAGAAGGATCCATTATGACTTCTTTTAATATCACTTTAGTGTTGACGGCGCTGCAGCGGAATAAAACTGAAGTGAACATCTCTTTTCTGCGTCTACGGGTCAGAATTCCTCTTCTTATTTCTGCTTTCCACTTAAAGTAGTATTTAAAAAACTAAAAACATCAAATAACAATAGAGCATTACATTAAAGGGAAACCAATACATCACCATGAAATGATTACTTACAACAATCATTTCTCTATATTACAATTTTTCTGAAATGTTACGTTTAAATATGCAAATGAGGCATTATCTAATCAAGTATGTGCTAATTTGCATACATTTCCCAGACAGACATCTGAACATTATGGTTATCAAAAGATTAGAGTCAAAGGTTTGTACAGAGGGAATGTTTGCATATCTCTCATTATCACTCCATAAATCCCCCCCCCCCCCCCCCCCGTGTTTATGTTGAATAAATCATCTTATTAATGATATACGAACAAACCCTCAGAATATAGAGAGGAATGAAGTGGAGATTTCTGGCTCAGAGTGAAAACAGCTTTTAAACATTTGTGTGTCGTTCCAGGTTGAACACGCTACAGGTGAAGCTCTGTTACATTTACACCACGTGTTTCTGAGGAGCCGTTTCCTTTTCTTACCGTTTCACATGATTGACAGCAAGTGAGCAATAATTTAATGCAGCAGTCATATGTAAACACTCACCTCGGTTATAATAACATAAAAACACAACGGAAACTCTGACCAAACAGAATTACGGCCTCGTGTTTCCTGAGATGAATCATCTCGATGTGTGGAAGTTGTTTTTCATATTGCGAATGTCAGCTAACGGCCTCGTCTGACGGGAGGAAACACAAACACACTCTTCTCTTCTCTGCTCTGCTCTATCCATCATTATGTCAGGCGAGCGGATTTTAAAGTGTTCAGAAATGTTGAATTAGATGTTTGTCTCAGAGCGGAAAGCGAGCTTAACTACTCAGAAAGCCTTGAGCGCATTGGCACCGAGTCATTCAGCACAAGAGACACAAAGAACACATCTGGTCCAACAGAATAACACCAGCAACTCCACCCAACACGTACAACCACGAGGTTTGAGCACACAACACAAACTCTTTGTTTAGCCGCTGCTTTCAGTTGAGCGTTCACTCTGAAAGCTAGCCGTTAGCTTCCCCAGGCTAAAGGGTTGCTAACACAACATTCTGTGTTTCTGACTGTAGACAAACCAGAGCAAACAAAGCTCAGTTCAAACTGAACCCAAACAACAGCTCTTCACTTCACAGCACGTTGACGAGCGAGATTACCCATCAGTCATTGCACCTCGCGGGTGTACTAGTGCGGGGCTATGCTAGCACGGGGCTATGCTAGCACAGGGCTATGCTAAGCCAAACCAATGTTGGTTGTGATCCGATCACAAGTGGACGGCTCTAAGAGAGTCAGTTCACATCTGGCAATAGAATGCGTCTCCAGTGAGCTCACAGCTCTACACATGCAAATAAACACTTCCTGTGCCGAGTAGGAAATTAAAAATCAAGATGCTTCACGCACTCATAATGTATCTTGGCTTTCAGACGTCACAGACAAAGCCAGTGTAAGCTGTTGTGCTGAGTTGCCTCTTAGTGCTCACAGTGCATTTAACTTCCCTCAGCGTATATGTCTAAGGCTTTTATTGTGAAAGTCAAGAACTGACAGAGTGAAGCTGTGATGCACTGTCCTTGACCAGTAGTAATAAAGAGTTTCCCATCTTGGTCCAGACTGCAGGGCCTCCGTGTTACTTATTTATTACCTTCATGAGTGTCGGTGCATCTCATCACCCTCGGCTACCACAGCGTCTGAGGACCAGCTGGAGACCATGTGTAGATGCTCGCTAATCCAGCGTCCTTGTTGCAGCAACAACACCTTTGCTCAGGGTTTGTTGTCTTCCTCAGAGTCCTGATCACTTTTGTTGTCTCGTACTGTTTTTCTCCAGTCTCGCTTCAAAAGCCGACCAACGCCTTCCACCTTCATCTGAAGTGTGTGTAGCTGCAGAGCCGTGTTCCTGCATGCTCAGTGAGGGCAGAGGAGCCGGCCTGCTCTCTGCAGCACATCCAGAACCACCACCCCCCCCCATAGATACCTACGCTGACATCTTCAGCTGTGTTCTCATCACCCTCACGACTGCTGCGACTTAAATTCTGCAGAGCAGAAACATTCTGTTTGTGACAAAAAAAACACCTTTTCTCTTTCTTCAAGTTCAGTCAGGGTGATACCAGAAACTGTAGAAATTACA
>NW_027176372.1:23947702-24031391 GCF_023349555.1 Cebidichthys violaceus
ACTGACACTAGCTAAAGAGCTGCCGCCTAAATCTGTTGACTTCATTTAAATATTTATCATATGCATGTTGGACCCCTAAGGGCGGTATTTGAAATTACAACAGTCGGTCCGTTAATTGCCAAAAATGCCACACAAGCGTTGGGATCTAGACGTTCCGTTTCATTATTAATGAGCCAGAGAGAGCAGTTTGACATTTGTGTTGGGCCTGCAGATGCAAATGAGTCTCAAATAAGAGACAAATGAAACACATGCAGCAGCAATCGGATCTGTGCCGTAAGAAGAACTGCTGTCAGTAGAAGCACTAACAGTCGTTGTACGGTTTCGTTTACGCTTAATGCTGCTACAGAAAAACACAGTTTCACTTCTGACAATGTCAGTTGATCCATTTTAGGAAAAAGTCCTGAGAAAGTAGAGCGGACTGTTTTGAGAAAAATACAAAGAAGTCAAAAATTCCTTGATTGCAGCTTTTTAAATGTGAACATGTTGTGGTGCCTTTCGGTCACGTGTGAGAGTAAACTGAACATCTGTGAGCTGTGGACAGAGTGAGACATTGAAGGACGTCATTATGGACAGAGTGGAAAACACTGATCTCTGATAATGAAACAAACAGCTAATCAATTAATCAAGAAAGTGATTAATTAACGAGGAAAATAACCGTTAGTCGTTGCCGTACTCTTATCCCAACCCAACGGACGTTAACGTAAATCCTCCACATCTGACTGAATACATCACATCTGTGTGTTTATTACCTCTGTACATTGATCACATTATGTATACTTCATACTAGTGCTGGGCGGTACGACCAAAACATGTATATCACGGTATTCTGTAAGATTGTACCTGTTTCACGGTATTTTTTTCGCGTTAACTAATTAATGCCGGAAATGATTTTATCGCACATTTAATTATTAATCGTCATTTTTAACACAAGAACCGGCAGAGCGGTGAACAGCTGTTTGAGAGGCGAGTCTTCTGTCTCTTCCTGCTTCCTTCACCTACATTCCCCCGGGTCCTAAGGCCCCCCATGTACAGCCTCTTATCACCCTCTATGTACCAACGTAACGTTACATTTATAACTAATACCACACATATTACACTCTGATCAGCGATGCATGTGTGTCTGACCAGAATACCACAAAAAGCAACAAAATAAATAATTTTATTTTTTTCGAGTTTTTAAAAGTGTTTTTGTTTGTAATATGAATAATAATCATTTCATTTAGTTATCACTACTGATAATTTAACAAACATAAACACATGACGTAGATAGGTTTACAGTTCATGTCAGATCGCATCTATGAACACATGAACATAACTCACGTGTTCCGCTGAGGTGACGTAAGTTGCCCGTGTTTCCACCAGCGGCATCAACAGCGGCTCCAAACAGACGCAGCTCCTCTGTTGGGCTCAGACTCTCCTGGTTCATCTCCGGTCTCTCTGTTCCTCCTGCGTCGCTCTGTTCTGTTCGTTAAAGTAACGCGACGGAGCCTCTCCCAGCTGCTAGCAGACTAGCTAACGGGCTAGCTACCGAGCTGTACCCAGCATGCTGTTCGGCGGTTAAATTGTTTAAATGTACAATTATTAATGTCACAAATTGTTCGTGTGTCACAAACTATTGTGTGCCGTGGTGTTGTCCCGTTAAAGAGCGTTAGTTGTGGGTTATTAATTGTTGCGTTATAAAGTTATAACCATAACTTTGGGGTCCCTCTCACTACATGAGTAGCTACAACCGTGAAACGCCTTCCGGTGAACAATATATTTAACTTCCTGTTGAAAAGTGTCAGCAGTTGTTTGGCTATACCGGTATGACGGTATATGAAAAATTCATATCATATGGGGAATTAAACCAGTATACTGGTTTATACTATAGACTCATCAACATTCCATCCTCTTCATTTCAAACACTGTTCAGCTCTTATCAGTAAAACTCTCTTTACTTGCTTTTGATTTCTTATCTTTCTCATAATGTGTTTATTGTTAAGGCTCATTCCTTGTATGTGAAACCTACTTGTCAATAAACCTTTAAATCTGTATCGCTAACTTTGCCGCATGAATCCTTCAAAGTAAAACTCGTGACTTCAAAACACATTTCTGACACGATTAATAGCAGTTTTTTATTTTTCGTTTCAACGCCGGACAAACCGCTCGTCTTTGAGTTTTCCCCAAATTCAGACATCAATAGACGTCCTAATCCTCTCGGACTCAAGCCGAGTCCTGGACGGATCACGCCTGTGTGCAGGTAATGTCCAAAATGATGAAATATAGCACAGACGAGGGGCTTAAAAGGTCGTTTCTGATGCGGCCTCTAATGGGCTTTCCGTGTGTTGTTAGCTCCACCTGAATTCCATCAGGCCGGATAAGTGGGGGGGGGAGCCTGCCCCTTCCATAAACATCTGCCATTAGAGTTCAGGCTGCGGGGGGGAGGGACTTAAGTCTCGCAGCGCTCCTGACAAGATAACTTGTAAAAGCCTGGCTGAGGGTCAAAGGTGGCCGGTATCAGATGAGGTGCGTTCCTCCGGTGAACCGTCCTGTAAAGACAGATAAATCACTCGGACGCCTATTTGTTTCTGTCCGTCTCTCGGCCTTTACCGCTTCTTCCTCCCCCTTCAGATATAGATGACTCCTCCGCTGCACCTCCCTGAACTTTAGCAGCTTACCGAGGAGAGGGAAGGAGGACGGGGGAGCCGCCGACACGGTGACACTGACGAAGCGCTCCGGCGAGGCGTTAGACCACGACAGTTTAGTCGAGATTGATTATCCCATTAACATCTGGCGCGATGGGGAACGTCACATGTTGGAGCGGCACTAACAAGACGCAACCGTCCAGAGCCGAGCGCTCTCCGCTCTTTATGGAACTCCTCGTCGGCAACGGAAAGATGGTAAACAAGAAAGAATGGAGGAAAAGAATCATTTTCATAAAGTGCAGAAGACATTCAATGCTTTCTTCTCTCTCCAGCGATCTGCAGTAACATTACGAGCATTATTAGAAGTCATTAAGCAGCTTTCAGCTTCCTGTGCAGCTATTTAATGGCTTAGAAATGTAAAACTTTATGAAGATCTTCACTGGATTTGAATAGGACAACAACACAATCATGTGAAAGGATTGCTGCGCTGCAAACAGCAACATAATGACTTTCTTCGGGCTTCAATCATTTGCTAGTTTGATTCTGGAGTGAAATAATGAGCCCCAACTGCCAGATAAAAGCCATCAGGAGCTCTGGAAAGATGGAGCTCTGGTTCAGATGAATTCAACGTTTCCTCCTCTCTTCTGCAGCGTACACTATACCTTCTGCTGAAAGATGATTTCCTTTATCTTAATTAAAAACACAATTGACGCATGCTGTAAAACGGTCGGGCGTCGTCGTCTGTTATTCCGCTGGAAGGGCTTTCCCCTCGACGCCAGACGCCCGTTGGCGTCCGACTGAGAAATGAGATTAAGACGGCGATGCTGGCGGTCGTAATGTCACGTTACACAGGTCATTAAGCTAGCGGGATAACGGACCGTTAGTCCGGGGCCACATTTGATCCCCCCTCTGCTCCATTGTTGAAGTAAATTTGTGTCAACACAACGGCAATAAGCCGCCCCGTGTCAAGTCAGCCGTTCAACAACAGGATTTAAAGTCCATTGTGCTGCAGCACGCTTGATGTATGTGAGGGAATTCGGTTCAGACGCTGCTAATGACTCCCCGCGGTGAGTGCATGTGGGCCCTTATTGATTTCATGCCCGCCGTTCTATGTATTTCCATAAAAGCTTTTAATGGTGGGATCTTTTACCGCTGCTGATGCTTTGATTGTGATATCGATTTGTTTCGAGTGTTCGATAAGCACACAAAGAGCAGCTTCACTTTTATTAACTCCACAACAGAGAAGTGATTTTTCAGCAGGGTTCCATTCATTCTCCAACAGAACAGTGAGTTTAGGTTCCTGGCCAGTGGGACATCGGGGGAAAGCTGACTTCTTTCAGGGGTTTGATGCTTGTTGTTGTCGGTGTGTGTGTTTAGATCTTCTTCTGCCGGCCCGGTCGTTCAACACATCTATTCGTCCATATGGCTTCAATCAGGGCTGTAAACTAATGAGATGCTGAAAACAAAGTCAGTAACATAATCCGATGCGTTTTCTCAAAATACATTTCCTGCAGAAGGACACGGACTTAAGACAGCTCACGGGACAGAACGTAACAGACGAGGACAAGAAAGAATTTCCAAACAAATCACAGCTGCTGATATTTTGTATTCAGATTACTGTAATCCCCTTTACATCGAGTCTGGTACTCCTTCAGCATTCGCCTCTTCCTCTGGGAGCAATTAAAGACAAACTCTTGAAGCTCGAGTCCAACAGGAAGCATCAGCAGACTTATGACTTCAAAGGCTGAGCTCAACTACACCACAGTGAGATGTGGCTCCTCCTCCTTCTCTTCTCCATCATGCACACTATCAGTCAGGTCCTTTGTGTTATCAAAGAACAACATTTTAACTCCAAAGAGAGTCAACAGCTGAGAGCACTGCTGAACGGTGCGCACAAAAGGAGCCTCTTGTAATTCACCGTTTGCGAAGCCCCGCCCCCTGCTGCTACTCCATCCAGCTGTCATAGCTACTATGGAGCCCACACTGTCACTAACTGCACTCACTGAATAAATAATGTCACTCTTTTTTTTTAAAAACAGAAAAACCGATTTTCAGAGAGAAGCAGACAGAAGGGTCTACAAAATGTATTTGAATGATACATCCAGGATGATAAACTGATGAAGGTTTTCACGTAGAATCGTAATGTTTTAGAAACATATATATATATATATATATATATATATATATATATATATCATTCTAATCTAAGCTCTCTGGTCAACGAGTATCATTATAGCACATGTTTAAAGTCTGAAAGTAGACGTGTTTCCACTCTGCAGTGCCAGAGTTTACATTTCCTCCACAAAAGCTCTGATTAGTAATTCAATGCTGTTTGAATTGTTTTCATCCTAATGCCATGGTAAGACTTTGTGGGAGCGATTACCATATATCTGAAACACACACACACACACACACACACACACACACACACACACACACACACACACACACACACAGCGTAGCATCTCTTCTAATCCTAACTTCAAGCAAAGTGAAAGAAGGTTGGAATCCACCAGCAGCCTCATGCTGGTGGATGTGTCTGAACTGCTCTGCTCTACCAGCATGTTTGTCAGGAGGCCAGCTTTCATCTGCAGTCTGTTCATCTGTCCCCATGCTGAAGATCACCTGTGGCTCAATAGAGAAGGGAAAGTCGTCCAGACTGGCCATAGATGAAAAACGTCCTTTTCCTGCTCTGATCTTCTGCCACAGGTTGCAGTTTCCAGAGGTGGACAAATGTGTCATTTCCTTGACTGTGCAGGCCGCCTCGCCCCCCCCCCCCCCCCCCCCCCCCACAACCCCAACATGGCCTCTGCTTCCCAGAATGCAGCTGTGCCTGGATCATCCGTTTGTCTTTGTGTCATGAAGTCCACGAGCTGCAGCATCCCATCACAGGAGCTATTGAACACACGGTCACAAATTACCGTTGCTCTCTTATCACTGGAGCCATTAATCCCAGACCTCCTCCACTCTGCAGCCCGGGTGCCACTAACGTAATAACCCTCAATCAATGAGACGAGCGCTGGGATTTAACTAAGGGAGCAAACGACACGTAAACAGAGTGAAGGAGGTGTGATTGTGTGAGCAGGCCGGTGCATTCCAGTTGTCAGCGTTTCTCCTGCTTATCTTATTGGCAATTTAAAGCTATTACTACACCATCAGTTGATTAAACGAGCGCAATACAAAATATACTTTTTAGCTTTAACTGTCTCACACTCAGAGAAGGACCGACTCGTAGTCCCTTCCTAGAGGTTGTATGATGACGGTCAGATTTAACCCTCAGAACAACCTTTGTCTTTCTTGGCTGAAATAAGCTAGCTAATTAAGCTAATGTGTGATCTGTCAATCACTGTGTAGCCCCGCCCCTAAAGCATCCCCTGCTTTATGGTGTGTTTGACTCTAAATGGAGCATAATGTACTAAATGAACATCATGCTGTGTTGAAGAAGACTGTAAACTAGAGATTGAGACCATAAACTCATGTTTACAATGTTTACTGAGGGAATAAATCAAGAGAGAAGTAGAGTCATTTTAGACTAGACTTCTATACAACCAGAGGAGTCGCCCCCTGGTGGACACTAGAGAGAATGCAGCTTTAACACGTGAAGCATCGGCTTCACTTTTCACACCTGACTGCCGCCTGATTTTGACAGACAGTGAGCTAATGTCAGCTAGCCGGCCTCCTTGCTATAGTGCAGGAGTTGCCGATCACTCAGAAAAAGTTGTAATATATATATATAGACATTTCTACAGACAGATCAAATGCTCAGTAGCTGCATCATCATGATGGTTTGTATATCTTTCTCAGAAAGTGATGAGAGTTCACATTGACTAGATTCACTTTCTTCTGTTCTGTGTTTTGTTGAAAGTAAAGTCGGGGCGCCCTGACCCTCCCTTCTTATAACGATCCGCATGCTCTTGAGGAACAGTTAACGTTTTCCCTCCATAAGTAATATCCCTGATTAGATGATAACAATGATGATTGTAATGGACCGTCTTCACTCCGCTAATTACTTTGTGCCATTAATATACAACAGTGAGCTCTCACAATCAGCAGCCAGAGCCAGCCAGAGCCAGCTAATTGGATTTGTAGAATCCATCAATGCTGATTTTATTCTGCAGAGGCACAAAAGATTGGATTCACTTCACCAACTCGGACACATTGCTCTCAACACAAACACGATGATGTAATGCCCAGGATTAACATAGTTATATGGTGCAGCTTAATCCACACACCGAGAGTAAATCAGGAAACAAATGGAAGCGGGAGCATGCAGTGGCAGTGGTGAGAGAGTTTCTAGTCCACTGAGCTGGAGAGGATTCCTGTGTTTAATGAATGCACCACGAACCGCCAACCTCTTCCTCCTCCCAGCAGGAAGAGCCCTCTCCTGAACACAAGTGTGCAGAAACATGATGAATGGCACCGTAGTGAATATTTCACCACCTGCATAAGCAGAAAACAAGCTTAGCCCAGCACTCTGAAGATGAGCTTCAGCATTAGGAGGATGCAGGTCCAGCTTATGGCGTTTTGTAATTCCATTAATTGACAGTGTGTGTGTGTGTGTGTGTGTGTGTGTGTGTGTGTGTGTGTGTTCTCTGATGGCAGAGAGGAGGCCGTGCTTGTTGCACAATCATGATGAATGCAAAGGGAGCAAGTGGTCAAGAGGTGTTTATTTCACGGGCCCCTGCCCCACCGACAGCCTTTTCGTATCTGGACATGATATAGAGCCCTGACCCGGGGACATTACACTTCTGAGTGCAAAGATAGCTCTTCCTTTTGAAATCCAGCGGAGCAGCAAATGCAGGAGCCGTGAAGCAGCTAACCCCTCTTGTCTTGTGTTTCAGTTGAGAAGAAAGAGGGCCTGTAGGTAAAGCGGCACAGAAGAGCCAGAGATTACCGCGGTACAAATAGGTCAAGCTTCCCTGACAGAAGAGGGAGTGTTAGGAATCCATATCTCATCCTCAGCCTCCCGCATACCGAGCGGATTTATCTGACATCACACGGAGCCTGCAGTGCCTTCAATGAAGGCAAACATGGATGATTTGACTTCAAAAGTTCGAGGCTTTGATGAAGATACCTCCAGATGTCTGTTGGTCGGTGCGCCACTTTGGTCCAGACTGAAATATCTCAACAACTATTATATGCGTTGCCATGAAATGTGGTCCAGAAATGAATGGTTCCAAGAACACTGAGCCTACTGACTTTTCCTCTTTACTTCAGTTTATGTAGAAGTATCTGCAGAAGTAACGACATCCCCTCAGACTTTGTTTAAGTAGTAATGTGAGCATGCTAACATGCTACACTAAGCTGGAGAACATTAGCATTTAGCTCAGTACAGCCACGACTCTTAGTCTTGTTAAAGAAACTAAAATATGAATGGAGGTAAACGGTCTATTTTCTCTTTAATCCTCATCGTCTCTGAACTATATGTTCCCTGATCATTTAAATCACCAGCTGGTGTTTGCACTTTGAACATATGCTGCAGTGAAACAACAACAAAACAAAAAACTTTATTTATTTAAATTAAAAATGTTTTTTGCAACCCTTCTTCCCTGCTCTCCCAGCACACTTGTAATCCAATATTTCAGCATGGAAATGATAAATAAGATTAGGAAACAGCCTTGTGCTCTCTGTTTAAGGAGAGGAGACTGTGGTCTCCATGGAAACTGTGGCCCGGCCAACGGCGGGCGCTTTCCGCCCGACCGTGCGACGCGCTGCCTGTAGAGACGGACATCGACGTTGGCGGTCGGAGAGTCTCTCCATCATTTTCATAGCAGGAAGAAAAAGAAAGTGCAGAACCAGAGGGATGGTTTTTGCTCTTTACTCTCGTTATGAGTTTGTTTAGACACCAAATACAGCCGGAGCATCTTTAAATAGCTGCTGTCATATCATTGCTAATAACAACAACTTCAAGCTGAAGTGATGCTTGAAATGTTTGCTTTTATGATTTTAAAAGTGCTGTGCTTACCAAATTGTATCTGCATTAATATACCCCCCCCCCCCCCCCCTAAAAACAGCATATACATCTGTTTTTGTAAACGGATACCTCCCTGGATTTATTGTCTGTAAAGCATTTTGTAACTGCATCTTGAAAAGTGCTACGCAGATATAAAGTTTATGATCTGATGTGGGAGGCAGACACAGCTGGGCCCTCAGGATAGACGCTCCCTGTTCTGGTTCTCCGGCCTTCAAACTACCCGTCCACATTGATCAGTCACACGGCGGCTTTCTCTGGGACTTGCAGTTATTAGAGCGAGAGGCTGTTAGATGGAGAAGCCCAGGTAAGCCCTGAGGAACCCCCCCCCCCCAGTCAGCAGGGCGGCGTGATGTATCGGCTCTCACCGGTGAGCTCTCCAGAAGAAATTGTGTGTCTGTTGAGTGCCATAGCTGTGTGTGCATTAGGACATCAAACCACACTGTAGATGCAGTTTCTCTTTTAAGGGGGCAATAAGTAAGGTTTTTACTGCTCCACAGCAACAAAAAAACCCACATCGATATCTGCGGTTTGACGGGGCTGTTGATCAATACAAATGCCCCGACGATTACTTCTCTCACTGCACATAATATCTGGCTCTCAGGAAACGGACAAGTACCGTTTTTAAAAGCTTCCTGCTCACATGTTCAGACGTTTTGTTCAATGACATTTTCAGCCGCTCTACGGTTATCATCACTCTGTTCTTCATGGTGACATATTGCCTTTTCACTCGACGTCTATGTTTGATTTCAGCTCATAATTAGCCCCCCCCCCCCCCCCGTGAAAACACAACCTCATAATGAGCATCCATTACAGGCCGTAATAGCTGCAGGCCTGTGGGCCGTTAGAGACTTTGTCTGGTCTTGGAGTGGAAATCTTCTGCTGCTGTTTTTAGGAAGAGGGTGTGATAGAAGTTATGCATCACAGAATAACCATTACGTAGAATGAATTAAAGATCAGAGAGCCTGTTAACACCATTCAGTGCTGGAGCTCAGCTTCAATCATCGTCGATATGAATCTCGTGATATTATCTCTGAGACGTCATGTAACTCGCTGTCTAAATCACAATTTTCTTTTTCATTCCTTTCATTCAGATCTTAGATGTTAATCTTTAAACTCTGCAGATAACAGACAAAGAAGATCTCTCAGAGATGAAGTGTATAAAACTAAGTTACGTTCAGCAGCTGTTCACAGGGAACAGAGTCCATGTTCTTGTACCTGGAGGAGGTCGGGCTGCATGGCGGGTGGACTGAGGTCAGGACCTGGACGCAGGTGAGTGGAGTCTGCATCCTGAAGCCCGGCTGTGGAACCACTTCAGCAACAGAAGCTCTTTTGGGTTCTAGATGAGGGAAAGGTTGTGGTTTAGTGTGATCAGGCTGCAGCTGTGGAGAGAGGATTTCTTAGTGCAAAATCTAATTTTGTTGGAAAAGCTAACACGCTGTCAGTGAACATTCTGCTGATGTATGCAGTAATGTAGGGTAATTAATAGTGTTTCCATTCTGTGGTGATTACAAATGTGATCCAGACGTTTCTCTCTGAGTGTTTGTCAGTGGTCTGTAACCTACATTCATCAGAGGTCAATGTGCTGCTGTCCAGACCAAACATGATGCACTTCATCTGCAACTTAAACACAATCAAACACGGATCCCAGTCTGATCAGGAGACCCACATTTCACCACCGCTGTAAACATCAGTGAGCCATTAAACACATTTAAATATGTGTAACGAGACTATTTCACCAATTCTGAAACGTTCCTTTTGCCTGAAAGACGTCCTCTAAGTCTAAGTCACAAGTTGCAATTCAGAGCACTAAAGAGGTGAACATCTCCAAACATCTCCAAACATCTCCAGTACGTCACAAGAAGCAGAAGCAAAGATTTGGATCAGAAGAACTACTTATTAAATTTGATTTATCAGAAGTGTTTTTCTATTTTCTGTCCTGTTCATCATCATCAGGCTGTAGGTAAGGAACTGTTACTCTAACCAACAAACCATAGTTATATTTATTTCATGTTTGCACTGACAATGAATGACCTGCTCCCCCCCCCCCCCCCCCATGTTTTCTTTGCTCATCTGTCAATATAAGTCAAGGTATTCAGAGGTATTCCAAATATTTCTTAATGGCTCTGCAGAAAGGCGGCGCCCAGCAGTCGCTCTTCTGCTTTGTCAGTGTTTCTCTAACCCTCTATTCACACGACCCATCCAGTCTTTAGAACCCCCCCCCCCCCGTCCTATAGACCCACACAGCGGGTCGTCTCTCTCTGGGGCTGCCAACGCCGACGTCTTTCACACCAGCAGCCCAGGGTGTGTTCATCCATCTGCCCTCCACTGTGGTCCCGCTCCATCAGGACTCCGGCGGTCCCCCCTAAGACTCGGGAACCCGTTTAATCAATGGTAGAGATTACAGTAGTCACGACCAGCCGGCGCCTGCTCGACACCGTCGTCTTTGGTGTCCACACGGGGGCCCGCTACGAGGGGGCGGAGACCACCGGTGGACACGCGGCGCCTTGTGATTGACGGCGCTGTTGTTGCGTGGTTTACCCTCACAAAGCCGCCGTACGGAGCTTTGTACAAGCAGAGAGGTGAACTCGTGAGCAGCGTCTCGTGGGGATTCGTTCTGTGCTTCTGCCGGTTGAAGTATTTGCAATGAGTTTGTGTTTTCCTGCTTCTCGCAGCGACACGATCAAGGTTCTGTACACATCGAATTTGACGATTGGAGTCTGCCTCCGCTTCTGTCGCTGTGATATTTTCTCTGGCCGGCACCCTGTTGATACTTCCCAGCGTGCGCGAAATAACACTCTGAAAGAGACATCTTCACATCTCGTGTGTTATTTCTCCAGCAGCGGAGAGTCTTAAGATATTCACGGTCATATTGGGTAAACCTCGGCTTTCAAGGTTGCCAAGGAAGTGTTGATAGAATTTGTTTCCCGCAGCAGCAGCTGCTCTGCTGAAGCCGGAGCTCTACACAACGTCTCTGCTGGACTCCATCGCTGTGAGCCTGTGAGGGTCGTTTATGTCCATGAATGAATCACACTTATTCTGAGGAGAAGCAGTGACGGAGGCTGATTGGGGATCTGTTGATGTTGTTCTTTATTGCTGTAAGTTTGCTATTTAAAGGAATACTACACAAAATGACTGGTTTTACATCAACCACTCACCGTGTGTCACCTTGAATCCTTGAAGGAAACTTCTCTCATGTCTTCCTGGAGAACTGAGGATCTGGAAACAGTAAACCCTTGACGAGGTAAAGTAAGGTCCAGGTTCAACGAGTCCAGTATGATCCAAGTCTCCTTCAGCCAGTCTCATGCTCACTGGATCCAAATCACACGCATCTTCACCAGAACGATACCATTTCAAACACGTCCGTCTCACATGTGTGTAGTTGTGCTGAAGATCCGGTTGAGTCCGGACGCTTAATGATCCATCAAGTCTTTCTACATGTTTGGATTCTTCGTTCTCTGTGGAGATATGTTAGAAAAACTGACTAAAAACGATGAATAATTGATACAAATGATCATTCTGTGGGTGAAGTTTTCCTGTCGTTAAAGTTTGGGACTTTGTCTTGAGCTTGTTTTTAATAGAAACACTTATGATTTAGTTAAAGAACAGTTCTAGGTTCTAGCTGTTCTACAGTTCAAGCTGTTTTCTAACCTGGTTCTAACCAGCTCCTGTTGATCAGTAAACATGTTATCCATGAGATTAAGAGCTGTGGCTCTGAAGGAACACCAGAGAAAGTCATTCTTAGTTCCTCACACTGAACGACTTTCCTCCTGAAGTGACCCCGGGCGACTCTCCAGAGGGAGCTTTCTGGTGGAGGAACGGAGCGGCGGGGTGAAAGAGGGTCCTTGTCCGAGCCGCTCGGCTTCATGAATGTGCATCTCACATCCTCGGCCAGGTGAAGGCACAGTCCGCGGGCTGTTACCGGGCGGTTTGCTTTGGCCCCGAGGTTGCAGAGGAGCGACCGACTCAAAGGAACCACACAGATCACGCTGGCCGCCGTACCGACAAACACGACGATGAAGAGCAGCGACGATGAAGAGCAGCGACTCCGGCGGCGCTTTGAACGACGGTCCTGGTTCTTTTGGCAGAGGAGCAGAAGGAACAACGGAGGGTTGTTTGGTGGAGCTGGTTCAGTTTGGCATGATGTCAGTTACTTCTTTTAATTTGCTGATTAGAGGTGACCTGTCACTGTAGATGAAGACTGACAGCAACACGTTAAACGATTCATGACCTCTACACAAACCACAGGCTGCTGATCACAGATATGGATCTACTCTGTCATGATGAACCTGCTAGGGAGCCAAAAATGAGCTGCTTCTGTTCTCTGAGAGCCGCTGTGTGATCGTTTGATTAAACGCATTCACTTAAGACTAGACTAGACTTTGAGACTAGACTCGACACCCCTCCATATTCTACAGACGTGGTTCTTATTCACATGGTGTCCTGTCTTTGTGCATCAGCACCAGAGGACCTGGACCCTGAGACCTCTGTGTACATGAACTAAGAAACTCTAGTTACTATCATAAATATTTCATGGAGAAAATTGCTTTCGGTCATAAATACATCATGTAAACGGGGGGGCGACTGGAACCGAGCCAGACCTCCTGCAACAGAGCAACGCGATACGCATCGCCTCGTAAAAAGGCACCAATTAACCGGGCCCTCGTATATCAGCTCCCGGTCACTTACAAAGTCATTGCCTTCCTTCCTGCCCTCATTATCATCACATACAGTGGAGTTCACTTCACAGAGGTCCAGGGGAACGGGACGCATTGTGTTTTTTGATGTTTCTTTTTTCTACCAGCGAGGGGTTTCCTCCTGTGTTCTCCAGGGGCCCCGGGGGCGGAGAACGGGGCCGCAGCGTTCCACACGTCCCAGGGTGACGCCTCCATTGTGCCGGGAGAAAACGCTCACGCGGCGCGGAGGAGCCGGCGTTCTGAAGCGTATGAATTTTGACAGCGAGACATATATCAAAGCAGCCTACTCTGCATATCACAACGTCCAACCCACCAGTTCACCGGCTAGAAACAATGAGGCGGAGCGTAGCGGCTCCTCGCGCAGTGTTTGTGGTTTTCACTGACTTACGGGGTCAGACGGTATTTGTGTCAAAGGTTACAGAGGCCTCGGGTTCATAATACGACTTCATAAAAAGGCACAAACAAACACACCAGAACCGTAAGAACAGACATGTCAGGTGGAGGATCTTAAACTATAATAAATATCTCATCATTACGCATTTGCATATAAATGCACGACTGTTTTTACCTCGTCTATCCATGCGTTTCCTATTCAATGCTTTTCTATGGAATCACGGACACTTTCTTGAATTTCATGCTGCCAAGTGATGCGGCATCAGAGAAGCTGCTGGAACATGAACGCAGGTTCTTTGTTTGTTTCCTCTCAGTCGGTTCCTTCACCACATGGGTCCAAACTGTGATCTATATCGTGGCTTGTGATTACACTTTGTGCAGATATTCATGGTCCTCAGAGGATGAATCCTCATAACTTTGGTGATCCCATTAGCATTCAAAAGCACGGCTGTGTCTTAAGGACAGAACAGAATATATTAAACTGAAATATGTTTCATATTCAGCAGAGCGGCACTTTAAATCATGCACACAATCTGACAGACGTCTCCTTTACCTATTATGGAAACATCGGGCAGAAAACATCTCGCATGTGGGCTTTGCCAAAAAGCAAACATCTCGTTTGAACACGTTGGGGGATCTGGCTCGCGGTGGTGTTTTGCTGAATCGGTGGCAAACGGGAGAGTGAAGCAGCTCAGATGGAGACGAACAGCGCTGCTGTGTTTTTATAGCCTGTATCTCCACACAGCAAATGGTGCTTTGCGCCGCATCGGCCCCCTGCATTATTTACACCTCGGTTTTATTAGGGCAGTCCTGACACGTGTGCGGGGTGATCGATGGGGGGGCTTCTTCTTTTTATACTCGCCCTGTCGGGGAGCTGAAGTGGGCCACGGACTCGGCTCTTTCAAAAAATATGATAAACGGGTAAAAATAACGACGAGGGTTTACTGCCTTTGTTTAGGTTTTTGTTAACAGGAAGGTTTTAGGAGGAGAAATGAGTCCAACTGGAGGTTGAAGCAGATGTTTTTGGGGGGATGAGTTGGTTTCAACACCCAGAGGAGCTCCGAGTGTTTGATGTCAAAGACCAAATGTAAATAGAGCTCTGTAACGGGTGACCCGGGAGTCAACATGGATCCAATTATTTCTTCATTTTAATCACAGACAAACTGAAGCTGTTGTTCATCCGTGACCACAGAGGAGGGTAAAAGGTTACTGCGTCTTTATTTGACAAACACATGGAAGTAACAGGAACGTCTCTCATGGAAACACATCTGCACACACAATCATGATTCAAGCACCGTGCTGCTCGGATCAGGAGGTGATTGCTGGGTGTTTGTTGCCGTCGTGATTGACACGTCCATACAGTGGAATCCTGAAAGGCTCGCCTCAATAATACATATTTATATTAGCTGCGGTTGAAATGCTATCCAAATAGATGTGACCTTGGCTCAGCTGGGGAGCGAAACTAAATCATAAGCAACCTATACAGACTTCACTTGGCAAATAAGGGGGAATAATACATGCTGGGAAGCGCTGAAGATGCACTTTTCAAGCCGTTAAGCCAGGGGACCATCCGCGCTGGTGAAATGTCAAAGCCTGAAATCCACAGGAGATACATTCCTGGATTTGTAAAGAGATCTTCTTTGAAGCAGATGCTGGTGAATATTAATGTCCAGAGGAACTGCGGCTATCTGGCTTTTGTGGGGTTGGAAGCGGTCACAGCAGCATGGAGAGGTTCTATTTAAATAACAGGAACAACCTTAAAATGAATCTTAAAATGACCTGAGGTCACATTTACTGCACTGAATCTATTATCTATTATCTCAAAAGACGTGTCTTTGGAGTTCACTAGCTCCGTGCTAACGTTAGCTGAAGCCACTGCAGTCGGCAGAAAAGATGGCGGCATTGTACGTTTCTGCAAACCACAGGATACATGGAAAGTTTCTGAACTAAAGATACATTTCATATCTTCTTCTTCTTCTTCTTCTTCTTCTTCTTCTTCTTCTCTCCCGTGTGTTGTGTTCGAGGTCACACTGCAGCAGGCAGGAAGTCACGACTCCATTTTATTTTCCATCTCTTTTGATTCGGTATTCTCCTCTGATGGTGAAAGCTCAGCAGAGTTTCCACTTTAGAACACAGAGTCCTAACAATGAGTTATTCACCAATGTGCAGACTGTGTTATTGAACCTGATGCATATCACAACATGAATGTGTCATAACTGGAGGATGGGGGGGGGGGGGGCAAGTAGAGAATACAATGGCTTGAGAGGATTACTTTCTGTAAGCATCGTCCTCTCAGGACCTCTGAGTCTCCTGAGCTTAAAACAACAGGAGGCTGCAACGTACGCTGCTTATTAATAAACAGCTAATGCATTAATTCATGAATATGAATCCATATGCAGTGAACAGATTATCTGTGCATGGATGAGTCATGAATACAGTAATAATGATCACACTATGCAATGTGATACACAACAGTTATCATGTAGATAAAGTATGATGCTCATAAAGTATTCCTGCTGCCGTAGCTCAGAGAATTTAATTAAATTTAAGAGACGTTTTTGCAGAAAGAGTATATTTCATGGTTGCTTGGTAGGTTCACAGAGAAGTGCAACAGAGTGAGACTCATGTTGAAGATAAGATATCTGATTTTATTATATATTGATACCAACAACTGGCATCTTTTATAAGAACTCTGAATGCATTTCATGGAAGAAGAAGACGAACATGTTTGAAGTAAGGAAAGAGTAAAACACTTTCTGAAAGGCAGCGTCAATGAAATATCGTTCTCCTGATTAACTCTGCTTTGTTTGAACAAATCCGTCTCACCTCCACTGAAGCACATCAACGGGCTGGACAAACAACAAAGTTATGCTTCGTCTCAGAGTGAGTGGACGGGATGTCTAATGTCTCCTCTGACAGCAGGAGGTGATGATGCAGCAGCATCGTCCCATAGTAGGAGGTAAAAGAAGAAGAATTTATGTTTGTGTGCAAAACACAGTTTATAAGTAGCTGGTAACCATATGAACATATGAAGTAGAATCAATACACGTCTGACTGATCCATGGCTTACTGTCAACACTTGACGTCTGCAAAAATCCTCAACTGCACAACAACTGATGTGTTTAAATTCAGAGCAGATCTATGACTGAGGGACGGCCTTCACATGGCTGCAAGCAGCTAACAGTGCTAACAAGAGCAACAGTGCTAACAGTGCTAGCAACAGTGCTAACAGTGCTAACAACAGCAACAGTGCTAACAGTGCTAATAACAGCAACAGAGCTAACAGTGCTAACAACAGCAACAGTGCTAACAGTGCTAACAACAGCAACAGTGCTAACAGTGCTAACAACAGCAACAGTACTAACAGTGCTAATAACAGCAACAGAGCAAACAGTGCTAATAACAGCAACAGAGCTAACAGTGCTAATAACAGCAACAGTGCTAACAGTGCTAGCAACAGTGCTAACAGTGCTAACAACAGCAACAGTGCTCACAGAGCTAACAGTGCTAACAACAGCAACAGTTCTAACAGTGCTAATAACAGCAACAGTGCTAACAAGAGCAACAGTGCTAACAGTGCTAACAACAGCAACAGAGCTAACAGTGCTAATAACAGCAACAGAGCTAACAGTGCTAACAACAGCAACAGTGCTAACAGAGCTAACAGTGCTAACAACAGCAACAGTGCTAACAGTGCTAATAACAGCAACAGTGCTAACAGTGCTAACAAGAGTAACAGTGCTAACAACAGCAACAGAGCTAACAGTGCTAATAACAGCATCAGTGCTAACAGTGCTAACAACAGCAACAGAGCTAACAGTGCTAACAAGAGCAACAGTGCTAACAGTGCTAACAACAGCAACAGTGCTAACCTGGGGGGCGGTATGCCGTGGTTTGGTGCGCATGCACACACAGAGATTCACATGCACTAACATGCACACACAGAGATTCACATGCACTAACATGCACACACACACACACACACACACAGAGATTCACATGCACTAACATGCACACACAGAGATTCACATGCACTAACATGCACACACACACACAGAGATTCACATGCACTAACATGCACACACACACAGGGATTCACATGCACTAACATGCACACACAGGGATTGACATGCACTAACATGCACGCACAGGGATTCACATGCACTAACATGCACGCACACACAGAGATTCACATGCACTAACATGCACGCACAGGGATTGACATGCACTAACATGCACACACAGGGATTCACATGCACTAACATGCACGCACACACACAGGGATTCACATGCACTAACATGCACGCACAGGGATTCACATGCACTAACATGCACGCACACACACAGGGATTCACATGCACTAACATGCACACACACACAGGGATTCACATGCACTAACATACACGCACAGAGATTCACATGCACTAACATGCACACAGACACAGAGATTCACATGCACTAACATGCTCACACAAAGCACAGACAGGTCAGGTTACAGCACACAGAGGAAAGAGTTCATTCTCTCCACTAGATCTTTACATAGCAGATAGTTTGCTGCTGTATTAATTATCTGAGTTATTATGAGCAGCAGCAGCAGCAGCCCGCTGACTTTACCGACACCATCTGTCTCACACTGTTTGACTCACGAGTGACCTCTCAATAAGAATCAAAGCACAACGCCACAGCAATAAACACTCGTCACAGACTCATCTGTTTATCAGTTCAATGGAATGAGATTATCAGTCGTGAGAAGTGAACAGAGAACTGGTCTTCATGTGAATGATGCTCTGTTAAAGGAGAGGCCATGGTGATTCATGAGACAAAGGTATTTGAAAGTCAAAGCCCGGCAGACATACTGCGACACGAGGACCATTTTTTATTTATTTTATGAAATTTGCAATAAGACCTTGAAGCCTCTCATCATCGGCGGGGCACTGCTGCAGAGGAAGACCTAATGATGAAGACGAGGCAGAGCAGACGTGAGGCTGGTGAGCTGATGGCAGGAGAACGGACAGAGAGGTTTCTCTTCCACTGGGGGAATTCAGCATTTGAACACCGTTTGATGTAATTGCCTCCGTATGTGGAGGCGCTCTTGAGACGGTTCTTCCCCCTCCATCAGATACCGGAGCGCAGAGACCCAGAGCCTCCCGCCTCTCCCGGCTCCGAGCCCGTCATGCTGCCGTGGATAATAACACCGCCATGTGGACCTGGTTCAGGAAAAACACTTCCACATGTCGTGTGCGCATGCTTTCCTTTCAAGAGTTATGAATGAACAGGCTTCAATCGCTCCCGAGTTCATGCAGCGGCGGTGACGGGCTCATGTTAGGAATTCAACAATGAAATCCATTCGCTGGTTCGCAGCGTGTTTGTTTGTGGTTTTGCCAAAGACCTTTCTTTAGGATGCAGGATCGTGTAACTGATGCTCTTCCTCTTTACAATTATGTTGAATATGCGGTCGCACTGTGACCTGGTTTGGATTGTTTACCGGAGGGAATGTAAAGACGTGAAACGCCGGAGGAAACTCTTACTCCAAACATGATTTAACAAGTTCCTCTGTCAGTCCTGCATGTGTGAAACTCTCCTTTATTTTATTTATCATAAATAACACTTTAACTGACGTCATTATTATCCAAACGAGCTGTAAAAACTACACACAAAGCAGAAAATGCACCACAAATGAAACCAGCCGTTGCCTTTGTAAAGGTGACGTGTGAGTTTGATTTCAGCACAAAAACAACAAGGAAGGTTGACTGTTGGTAGGAAACAGGAAGCAGACTGTGATTCTCCAGCCTCTCTACAGAACCACTGCGGCTGTCGAATAACATCCAGTTAGTTCCACCTCGTGCTCTGAAATTAAAGATGCATGATTCACAGGGCTGCCTGTGTCGGTTACACATTAATAAAACAGTGTGTCACTTTTGGTAATTTAGACAAACTGCTGCTGCTGTTTACTGCAGGATATTATAACATAAATATTTTAAAAAAGACATAAATTATCTCTGGCCAAGAAACAACATTAACTTCACCCGTCATGAACATTATTACCGTAACAAGCGGTGAAGGATTTTGCTTCTTCTTGCAAAGACACTTTTAGTTTAGGTTTTGAATCCACAGTAATCCAATTACCGTGTGTGATCCATTACAAGTACAAATACAAAACACTATTATGTCGACTTACGACGGATGGAACTAAATGCTTGAAGCTGAGGCGCATGAAAGCAGGAAGACAACCGATCACATTCAGTACAACAGTCAGATTCAAACTGACTTTATAGACCTGATCCGAGGTTTAACGGTCTCTTCTTCCCCTGCTGTAGATCTCAAAGAAGAATCCATAAAGGATCAGCTTACTTACAGCATGAAACGCTGACCCTAGCACTCGAACTTGAACCGCATCAGATGGTGAAATCGTTGGGTTCCTGTCTGGCTGACCTCTGCTCTCTCGGCCGGACGTTGCTCTGCAGCGTCCCGCTGAACCTCTTGAGGGCGGTGCACACAGCGAGCTCTGCGGGGGCCACGGCCGCCTCAAGCTCGCCAGGATTCTCCAATTGACATTTCCCATCATGCCCTCGCAGCCCGCATCAGTATGCAGAACCTGAGAGAAGGAGGAGGCCACGAGGGAGAGGAGGGGAGTGAAGACAACACCGTACAGGAGCAGAGCGAGGCTCTGAGGCCCGTCTGTGCTCTCCTGATTCATTCACTCTTATCTTCTGGCTGAAGTTTCTAGTGTTTCCGTGAATACAAAACACCGTATCTAAAAGACTGCTCATTGTGTTCAACGCAGAACTGGGAAGCAGAGGCTTGAGGGTTAACAAAAGGGGGAGAGAGACAGACAGGAAGTGACACAAAGAGAAATGGATCGAGACGGAGAGACAGAGATGTGGTCTGAATGCACGAGCGCCGCCTTGGCCCGGCCCGGCCCCCCAGCCCAAGGTCTCAGGAAGTGATTAACCCTCCACAGATACCACCGCATGATGTGTGCATGCACGTGTGTGTGTGTGTGTGTGTGTGTGTGTGTGTGTGTGTGTGTGTGTGTGTGTGTGTGTGTGTGGGAGTCGGGTGTGGGCAGCCAATCTCTAAGCCCTTCTCCTGAGGCGCTCCCGAAAAGTGGGGTCATCACCCCTTGATCTTGAAATTGAATTCCGATGATTCTGGTTTCCCCCGTGTAGATCTTCTCCCCCCCCGGCTCTCTCACCCACACAGCATCATGGAGATTTCCACTGCAGCTTCCAGCCTCTTCGTTCGCTTTAATTCTGGATAGACCGGACTCTCTTTAGTTGGCCGATACGTATGAAGTTCTGTAAATGGTTTGTTTGTGCTGAAAATCTGAAAGAAGATCCAAATTCTGTGATTATGCCGTCATGATCCTCCAGACACACGACCAGCAGATGGTCAAACTACTCATTTGCAAGTTTCTGGTGACATTGTTGAGTTGTGCACAAAAGCTCAACAGCAGTCTCATTTAAACTCAAAAGGGGATTTCATTATCTCCGATTCCAGCTCCTAACTTAGACTCCGGGTTCTGGATTTGAACCAGCAGCAGTGGCTGTTCAGGTGCTCTGCAGACAAAGCCACACGTTCGCTGGCTGTCGTTCTCTCTTTCGGGAGAGACGCAGATGTCTGTCGGGTAAATCTGCCAGACGAGGGAACCCAGCCAGCGAAGAACTGCGCACATCGGTTTGGTGCTCGCCACGGGTCCAAACACACCGGAGGGCAAGCGTGAAGCAAAACACGGCACAAAGAACGCGGCAGAGCAGACGCAGCAGAGCAGACGCAGCAGAGCAGACGCAGCTCCAGTGTTCGCTCCGCCAGCGTGGTTTGACCTTCACTGAAACTCTTTAACGACAGAGGAGCAAATAAACCAAAAGAAACGCATCATTTTAACAACAAAGCTTTTCTTATAACAATGATGTTCACTCTGGATCTACTAGTTTATATAAAAACAATAAAACAACAAGTGAACTTGTATACTGAACGTGTGCTCAATATCTAAAGAGGTACAGGACGTATTACTGCCTCATTCAGTTGATACAGCGATATAGATATCAGCCAGCGGTTGCTTATTGACGTCTCAAGCAGACGCAGAGCGACATCAGCGTTAGTCTGGAGTCGTGTTTCTGTCGATCTCACAGATGTGAATCCCACATGGCCTCGAGTTAAAGCTCGGTGTTGTCTATCTGCTGCGTGACGCTGGAGTTAATTAATGCATGTTTGGAGTAGAAGCTCGATGAGAGCCATGAGACCGAACAGTGAAACCAAAAGACACTGAAGCGCTCCACAGAGCTGAGCTGAGCTACAGCGGCGGTTTACTAAAGCCAGCGCTCGTCACCGCGACTCCTCTCAGATCACACAGGAGAGGACAAAGGACCCGCAGAGCTTCATGCGTCCCTGTGACTCGTGTCCTAAAAGCAGAACGTTTGACCCGGCGACACTCTGTTCCGTCTCTTCCGGGTCAGGAACACAACTGTTCTTTGTTGAATCTCGTCGATGTCTGCCGCTGCTCTCTGGGAGCTCTTTCAACTTGAACTCTGAAGCTAGAGGGACGGTGCTTTTGTTTCTTAAAGACGTTCGGCTCTGCTCCTGATACTCAATAGTCCCTCCTGGATTCACTCCAGTCGTGGAAGAGCACCCGAGCAGAGCGGTCGGGTTCTGACGCCAGAGCTCACATCATTATACCGCCGCGCTTAACAAGAGGGTTCAACTTCACCTTTGACATTTAGCATGTCAATGAACCGCTCAGTGACTCTCTCTCTCTCTCTCTCTCTCTTGTAATCTTTATCCCATTCACTCCCTCCCTCCCTCCCTCCCTCCCTCCCTCTCCCCTCCCCCCTCGCTCTTTCTCTCGCCACCATTTCACTCTGTAAATGACTGCACCTGAAGTCAACTGGAAAGCAGAGGGTTTGTCCTCGTAGCCGACCCACTGCAGGGCTCCGTCTGCAGAGCCGGCGGCGCTTTGCTCCCCCCCCCCCCTCAGGCCCGGTAACCTCGGCCCCGTTCTGTTCCAACCTGGGTAAAGTATGCTCGCTGTCAGCACTTTCTCCTGCGGCCTGGCACTCTGTTTATTTTTGCAAGACCCAGCGCTGAATAGACTTTAATAAATACCGCGGCCTGAGAGTCAGGAGCCATCGGAGCCTGTCACAACTTGTAACTTAGCCGGCGCACCGGTTCAGAGCAGCGATCGGGTGTTCACTGAACGGATGAGTGAGTGAGTGAGTGAGTGAGTGAGTGCACCGCTCCCTCACCGGGGCCCTCTGCTCCCTCACCGGGGCCCTCTGCTCCCTCACCGGGGCCCTCTGCTCCTCTGCTCCCTCACATGAGCACAAACACATTGAGGCCGTTTGAGAGGACGCTGAACATAAATCAGTCACCTATGGAGACACAATGTGCTGGAAGTCTTCCATGCAATCCTGAGAATCCATTATGATTCCAAACATAGCAGGTCACATCCTGCTGTGTTTGAATGGATTGAGACACCTGTAGAGGACAGGAGAGAAGAACAGAGAGTACTGTGGTTCTTTCTGGAGAACGATAAACACACCAGGCTTTACCACCTCGATGCTGTTTGTTCATTCAGACCTTTCAGAACGCTGATCTGATGCAATCTTAGCTTATTTGCTCTCTAAAGGTCGATTCCTCTTTCATGCCAGCAGCCGGTTAGCTTAGCTTAGCTTAGCACAGACTTGAAACAGCTAGCCTGGCTCTGACTCATGGTCCAGATCGTATCACGGTTCTGAGTCACGGATCAGAACATCAGATCAAAAGGGAGCAAATATAACTTTTAGAGATGCTTCGATCAGGATCAGATCTACTGCGGTGCGTTACACCAGCGCCTCAAAAGATCACTAGTTAACGAGTTAAATCTCATTTGTCTCATTACTGCCCCTAAACTGGTGACAAAAGGTTTTCATTTCACCCCTTCAATCCAAAAACAGCTGATTGTTCAAAGCCAAACTAACTCTGTAAGAAATTAAAGAAGACTTTCATTAATTTTGTAGAAGCTGTCAGCAGAACAGAACGTTCCAGTAGATCATCTATCGGTCAACATCTCAACGTCTAGATCTTGATTTTATCTTGTTTTATTCACATTATATAAGAGTTTTATTGATGTTTAGTACTTTATATTATATTATGGCAGCGGCAACTTTGTAGAAATTATTCATATTTCTTTCAGTCATTCCTCTTCTGCAGATCAATGTTCGCCGAGCGAACCTCGTTACGTTCAGAGGTCCCGCTTCTTTATTATTCATTGGAAACTATTGGATTGACAACAGCAGCAATGAAGTGATTTTCACTGCGACAAATGTTTCATAAAAGTAGAAGAGGAAAGTCATGTAAAAGTGCAGAATGGGAGGAGCTTCAGAAGCTTCAGAAGGTGCAGAATGAAGGTTCATCTAAACGCCTTTGAGACATGAAGCGTTGAGTACAGAGGACACGGACGTTGAGTCTGGCTCTGGATTGGCTCATCATTTCGAGTCCGGCTCCGTTGCTTCTATTGACTTCTCGTTTTGTTGCCGGTGGGTTTCGGGGGTTTAGCTCGGAGTTACTGAAAATTCCACAGTGGTTTCATCCGGTGTTAATCTGCAGAGATTTGCATTAGTGTCCAGAGACACCTTTGATCTTTCCAAAGACTTTGATTGGATGTGTGAATGAGGGGGCCACTTTCCCATCGTGCAGCCACTGGATTAACGGAGGAGGGGGGGGGGGGGGTTATTTATAATTTTGGAAGTTGTTTTCAGGTCAGTGCAGGCTTTCAGAAGCAATCAGACAAACACATTTCAGTGGCGCAGAGACAGAGGAAGGAGGAGGGCGTCCGGGTACGATTTCAAACTCGGTGAACCTGTGACGACAACAACGCCCCGTCTCAGTTTGTCTCTGTGGACGAACGAGAGTCAGGGAGGGCTGAGACGGGCGGGGGGACCCTGAAGCTGGTTTATTCTAGACAGTTACAACCACAGCTTATTATTTAAAGGAGACACGTCGTACTCATGTCCAGGTTCTAACTCATATTTTAGGGTTTTTAACCCAACATGTTTTCATGCTTTCATGTTCAAAACATTGTCTGTCTTCATAAACTTCACCCTCTGTCTGAAACCTGTCGATTAGGAAGTGTCCACAAGTTTAGGCTTGGCTTAAAATAACTACCAACAGTTAGATTAAGGAAACAACATATTGGGTCCATGTCTACTTCCTTCCTGAAATAAACTGACTCGTTCACAATGAAATCCTGGAGGCTCGGTTTGAAGGCACGGCTTCTAAAGCTGTGTGTGTTTCTGTGTTTCAAGCTTTCTCAGTATTCATGTAGCAATAAGGTTTATCATAAAACAGACAACCTTACGTCTTTAAATCAAAGTCTACATGCTGAACATGCAGCTCTCTCAGACACACAGCAGGTTGTCAGATCTTAGGAAGAGAAGATATTTCTGACTTCAGGCCACATGTTGTAAGCGTGGATTTCCACCCTCGCTGGTGTGAAAGCCGTCCTCCGGAGCAATCATTAACGGCAGACCCTCTTTGCTGACTCGAATCCACCCGGGCTTCACCGACAGCTGGTCTCCGCCCCCCCCCTCCGTCCACGCTTCACCTTTCAGGAGAAATCAGAGCTCGTAAACATCGTCTCAGCGACGCCTGAAACAAGTTCCCGTGCCACATTAATGTGTGCAGCGGCGAGAGCGAGTCTCTCGTGGAACAGCTGCCACCGCTGTCTGCCTGGCAGCGGCGCCGGGTTAGATTTGCCATTAATTTGTCGCACCTGACAGCCGACTCTGCTGGGTACCCTCCGTCTACACCGCTTTGCTGCTCTGTGCCTGGGAGGGACATATCATGCCCTTGTGAGAATAAGCCTGAAATATGGTTAGGGAAGAGAACGGAACAAAACAGGAACATTTCATGTGTATCTAGGCCAGGCCGCACGGTTCGGTGGAAAGTTAGAACTCCGGGGTAGAAGTCCACGAGGTAAAGCGGCCGCACCTCCAATGGACAGAACTGGGGCGGCAGACATCAGCACCTTTACCGAGTCCGAGTCCGAGTCCAAGGAGGATTGAAGTAAAGTGGAGAAAAGGCTCAAGACTAAAATAACCATTAATCATGCAGCCGTGTCAACGCTAATATATGGAGACACAGTCTGTTTCTCTGGATCGTTGTGACGATATCTGGAGGACTAAGCGTTCACATATCCACACAGCAGACGCTCCGGCTCCTCCAGAGGAAACGTGCGACTTGACAGCGATGCTTTGCTGTCGCTCGGTGAGTTCCTTCACGTCTGTTAAAACCACTTTCACACCAGCAGCGCCGCCCCGAACATGTTTAGACATCACGCCGACGTACGCGAGGACGCAGATGTCAAAATACGTTGGAAACTAACGTCACCCTGCCGGCTCGCCAAAACAAAGTGTGTGTTTAATGTCCGACTGAGCCAACGTGTTTATATTAAATATATATATTAAATGGAAGAGGAAGGCGTGTCTCATCTTCAGACAGGTGTTGGAACATGTGGGGTTGTTTTACAGTCAGGATGGTTGTCTTCTACTCTGGCCCACATGGTTCTGGAATATGTATGAAATGTTAGTGACTTTAAACAACATGGTTTGTCTGACCAACAATCAAACCCTTGATGCCTTTGACTGCATGCTTGCAGACCTCCGTTATTCTGTTCTGTGAAGCAGTGAAACACGATTCATCAGAAAATATCAACCCAACAACAGAAGACACAGCAGCAGTCGTTCGTCACCATCTTGTCTCATTAACCAGATACGGTGCAACACGATGATATCGGCTGACTATCAAACGTCTCTCTGCGGTACTTCTCCTGAATATTGAGTCATTTATCTTTATGTACGGACGTCAGTGAGCTGGAGAGGCGGCGTGCGTCACTAATATTTCAAATGTTGGATATCTCATTTCAAAGTACATCTCATGTTTTGTAAAGGGCAATTAAATTGAGTCTGACTCTGATGCATCGCGCAACTTCAGGCCAATCTGTTACCTTAACACAGGCAATGATGCACCGTGGCATATATCATTACCTGGAGCGACACCAATCATATTTCAGCGTTCATTTCCTCGGGCTCAGCCTTCTCTCGGCTCGCTGACATTAAGACCCCGTCTCAGGCCGCTGCGAGCAGGCGGAGACGAACGCGGAGACGGGAAGGACGAGACGAAAACCCAAAGACGTTACGAAGAAAAATCACCCGGCAGCCCATCGTCTTCAGTAATGGACGGGCGTATTTCGTTATTGATGAGGTTGACATTCGCCTCAGTAATGGAGCCGGTGGTGAGTTTGCAGAAGTTGAAAGCGGCGCAGTGAGCTCGCAGCTGAGAGCGCCGAGCGCCTACAATCGATGGCGTTGCCCCATCGAGCGGAGCACTTACTGTGACCCCTTCTGATGTATGCGTGGCCATACGCTGCAGCGTCATCATGCAAAGAAAGAATCCACAAGCAAACATCACCGCAGCGGAAGCGAGAGCACCCCCCCCCCACCCCCCCACCCCCGTCCCCCGGCTCAAGAATGGACAATAACATTTGACAAAGAGCTGCAATAAATGAGCTGTGAAGGCCGGGCCTCTCACCTGTCAACATGTGACACTTAAAACAGTAATCTGTTCCCCTCGGGGGCCGTACTTTTCAAGGTATTGAATTTCCCTCCGGACCTCAGATTATTCAACTATCACCTAGATGGAAAGCAACACCTTTAAAAGACGGCTTAACGTCGAGCACAGAAACGGCACTTCAGGAGCTCGAGCTGGTGAAAGCAAATGAAGACGCAAATTAGTCTTTCTGCTCTCGGAACACGAGGCCCCAGCATGTGAGGCTCCGTCAGAGTAATAAAGATCCAGCCCCAGATATCCAGCCAGTAACATTTCATAGCTGTCATCGTCGCACGGCTCATAATGCCTTAATCTTTTATGCATATTTTCCCTTAAAACAACATAACGTCCGTGAAACAGGCCCTCCTTTGTCATCGGCGAATGTCAACATCCCTGTTATCCCATCAGCCCCTCTGCCTGAAACCTGAAGCCTCAAACACCTGTTCCTTTGTGTGAGCTGCTATTTTACAGGAGGGGGTTTCTCTCTCTCTCTCTCTCTCTCTCTCTCTCTCTCTCGCTCTTCCCTTTTACATGTCGTCACCCCTCCTCTCCTCTCCCCCCTCTCTTACACTGCCCCCTTTCCTTTCACTCGCTATTGTCATCTCTCTCTCTCTCTCTCTCATTCTGTGTCCTCGGCTCCATTTACCAAACCTCCCCTCTTCCCTTCCCATCTCTTCATCTCTTCTGGACCCTTCTCTTCCCTTTCAGTAGCCTCTACTCGTTTCCTCCGCCTGTTTTCCTCCCCTCATTTCCTCTCTCCTCACTTTTGCTAATGACTCTCAGACTGATACTTGACTCAGTACTCCTCTGTCTGTTTCTCTGAAGCTTCCTCGCCTTCCTCTTCCTGGTAATACCCTCTTCTCTCTTTACTTTGCCTTTTTTTTTTTTTTTACCTCTCTTCCACTAAAATCACCTCATTAAACTCCCTCCTTTGTTACCGTCTCCCTCCTCTACCCTTTAATCTGGGGAAACCATTCCTCTTTGGACCTGATTAAAGAGTGGACACACTCTTAGCTAAAGAATCTTTACACTTAAAGAACATTAAACACACAGTTTGTATCGCTGTGCAGAAGGAAGCGTGCACTGAGTCATGGGCGAGAGGCTTGTGACTAGATGTAAACAATGACGTCCTCCTCCACTGAGCCGTAGCGTTAGCGCAGTGGTGCTAGGTGAGCTAGCAATAAATAGTTCCTTCATCAAACTACTCACAACAGTGGATTATCTTAAGTGACTGGGTCATGATTTTTCTAAATAAACTCGCACTAAAACAATCTAGATTGATGAATAGAACTACAGGTAAGAGGGAAAACTTGTCTTTTGTATTTTTGGGTGAACTGTCCCTTTAAGAGTTCCCTTAATTAGAACCATCACAAATAACAAAAAACATCCCCAGATCAAAAGTATACAGAGTATGTAGACAGGAGTGTACAAAGCCCAGAACCGTCACACAGAGTCCACTTCTGTGGTCGGGGTCAGGCAACAAAAGATTGTGGTTTCTGTTGAATGTAAACAAACGCTGCATGTCTCCAGTCAGGACTGGTTCTGAATGAACCCAGACCACAGTCTCACCCCGAGCCTCGACTCTGTGCTGTGAGCGTCTAAACGTTGACGTGAAACAGTTCAATGGTCACGATGAGCTGATCAGATATCATGTTTCAGTAACAGAACACATAATATACAATATTACATTTCATTCAAAACATGTTTGCTGGTGCAAATTAGTTGTAAATATATGTTTCACATTAAAAGTTTTCCACTTGACAATCAGTGGGCAGGGCTTTTATTGTGAAGCATAGGAATAAACAACGTGAGGCAACAAAGCAACTTAGTTAGGTTCAGGCAACAAAGCTAGTTAGTTAGGTTCAGACAACAAAGCTAGTTAGTTAGGTTCAGGCAACAAAGCTAGTTAGTTAGGTTCAGACAACAAAGCTAGTTGGTTAGGTTTAGGCAACAAAGCTAGTTAGTTAGGTTCAGACAACAAAGCTAGTTGGTTAGGTTTAGGCAACAAAGCTAGTTGGTTAGGTTTAGGCAACACAGCTAGTTAGTTAGGTTTAGGCAACACAGCTAGTTAGTTAGGTTCAGGCAACAAAGCTAGTTAGTTAGGTTTAGGCAACAAAGCTAGTTAGTTAGGTTCAGGCAACACAGCTAGTTAGTTAGGTTTAGGCAACAAAGCTAGTTAGTTAGGTTCAGGCAACACAGCTAGTTAGTTAGGTTTAGGCAACAAAGCTAGTTAGTTAGGTTCAGGCAACACAGCTAGTTAGTTAGGTTTAGGCAACAAAGCTAGTTAGTTAGGTTCAGGCAACAAAGCTAGTTGGTTAGGTTTAGGCAACAAAGCTAGTTAGTTAGGTTCAGGTAACAAAGCTAGTTAGTTAGGTTTAGGCAACACAGCTAGTTAGTTAGGTTTAGGCAACAAAGCTAGTTAGTTAGGTTCAGACAACAAAGCTAGTTGGTTAGGTTTAGGCAACAAAGCTAGTTAGTTAGGTTCAGGCAACAAAGCTAGTTGGTTAGGTTTAGGCAACACAGCTAGTTAGTTAGGTTTAGGCAACACAGCTAGTTAGTTAGGTTAAGGTAATAAAGGTACTTAGTTAGGTTTAGGCAACACAGCTAGTTAGTTAGGTTCAGGCAACAAAGCTAGTTAGTTAGGTTTAGGCAACAAAGCTAGTTAGTTAGGTTCAGGTAACAAAGCTAGTTAGTTAGGTTCAGACAACAAAGCTAGTTGGTTAGGTTTAGGCAACAAAGCTAGTTGGTTAGGTTTAGGCAACAAAGCTAGTTAGTTAGGTTTAGGCAACACAGCTAGTTAGTTAGGTTAAGGTAATAAAGGTACTTAGTTAGGTTTAGGCAACACAGCTAGTTAGTTAGGTTCAGGCAACAAAGCTAGTTAGTTAGGTTTAGGCAACAAAGCTAGTTAGGTTCAGGCAACAAAGCTAGTTGGTTAGGTTTAGGCAACAAAGCTAGTTGGTTAGGTTTAGGCAACAAAGCTAGTTAGTTAGGTTCAGGTAACAAAGCTAGTTAGTTAGGTTCAGGTAACAAAGCTAGTTGGTTAGGTTTAGGCAACACAGCTAGTTAGTTAGGTTTAGGCAACAAAGCTAGTTAGTTAGGTTCAGGCAACAAAGCTAGTTAGTTAGGTTAAGGTAATAAAGGTACTTAGTTAGGTTTAGGCAACACAGCTAGTTAGTTAGGTTCAGGTAACAAATCTACTTAGTTAGGTTCAGGAAAAGACAGTTGTTTGGGTTAAATAACTAAAGAAGTGCCGTTACTGAAGTGCGTTACGTGAGAAAGACACGGACATGACGTCTCCTGGGTAAGAGATCAGTTTGTTGGACCCATCACCCTCACCTCCCAGCCTTTGAGGGCTTCTGTGGTCTGTGGTTCTGTCCTCCTTCATGATTTCGGGAGAACTCTACGTATTAAGGCGCATTCATCTTTGAACAGCCCGGTTTATCACATTAGTAGGTATCAATGCTTTTGTTAGTCGTGCTATTGCTCAATAAAACCTACAAGTAGATGTGGACAGTGAGCTGCAGACAGACTTCTTCTGGAAACCTCGCAGCATGAAGTTAAACAGCACCTTTAGCCTTGTGCTGTGGAACAACACTCGACATTAGTGGTCATGGTGAATATTGAAAAAACACTAGCAGAGTACCTCTGAATGTCTTTATTTCGTCAGCGTATTTCCCTCTCTCTTCTGATTCTGATCACCTTTCTTTGTTTCCTTTCTTTCCCTTTCCAGCAATTCACCGATCGTCTCTTTGCTCCCACGCTTTATGTCTCCCCACTACTCTGTCTTTCTCCCACTCTCCGCCATCTCTTCTATCCCTTAGTTGTATGGAAGATGAGGTAAAAGAAAGAAAGGAAAAAAAGAAATCCTCTCACAATTCCCTCATCTCCTTTCCTTTTTGAAAGCTAGCCTTTGTGGAGCTGCCGGGAGCAGCTCCAGTGTCTCCAACCGCAGCCAGGGCTCTTTTCATCGGGAGAGGTTTGAAATCTAACTGACCCTATTCATGCACTGCCAGGCCTTCGCTTGTACTCATGCTACATAATACGCGGCGATGCAGCGGCTGGGGAATGTGAGTTATTCAGTGAAGGGGGGAGACAACAGTAGAAGAGCACAGAGGGAGTTCGGATCAAATCAGGAGGTCATTTCAAATGCTGCATTTTTACAAGCAGCACTCCTTAAGGTTTCCTTTAGGAAGTGTCATTACTGTGAGGTCATCATGCAGTAACTGTACAGTCTGTCAGTCTGAAGTTTGACTGGAGTTTTAAAGTGGCACTTTTCACGTTTTCTTTTTCTTTTTCATGCTACAATCCTGCTCAGTAGTCCCGCTGTTGTCTTTCTTGCTCTGCACTCCGCTGTCAGTCACGCAGCGTGTCCAGCAGTGGGATGTCTTTCTCTCTGCTTTCTCTGCTTTTGAGAAAGATGAATTTTCTGGAGATGATAGTCTTTTCTGCACAGTTACAACAGCTCACGCCACTCATTCTGCTGGTTATCTTGCGATCCAAACGGATATTGGAACGCTTCTCTTGGAAATACATCTAGAGCATCGGAGGAAGAACACCATCCTTTCTTTACTCCTCAATTTTCTCTGTGGTTTCCACTTTCATGGCAGTATGAGCCGACGCTTTGCTGGCAGATAGACCGGCGCAAAGCCGGCGGTAATGACACTGAAAAGGCAGGGTGAGTCAAAAATAATGAGGAGCATGGGTTGTGCCAATTCCTCCCATCGCAGCTACAAACACCATGAATCCCGTCCCATTCCAACGGAGCGTTATCTGCAGAAGCATAGTTCACTTCTGAGATCCATCAGCTTCCAGACATTTAATCTGCAGCTCCTCTTAAAATAAGGAGACGTTGATCACTAGTTAACCAAGTTCTCTATATCATGCTCCCATAGTGTCTCTATGATAGGGTTCAATGCATTGAGCTCATCCAGATGTAAACTGTGGGTGTAAACTGGCCATTGGCCGTGAATCTCATACTGTATTCTCCTCCCCTTGAACTATCTGCGCTATCTATTTGTTCTGTACCAGAGTGATCATGTGTGGAGCCAGGTGGAAGGTGGTTGAAACAAACACAGGACTTTCACCCAGGAGACAGCAGTTTGTTCTTCCTGTGTCGAAGTCAAAGAGTCATTTTACGGTGATTTTGTTTGCGTAACGTCCGGACATCAGTTGTGTACTTGTTTTAATCCTTGCAGTATGCATGTAAAGAGCAGAAACTGCATGTTTCCTGTGAACACAGAAGCTTATTTTAAAAATACACCAGGCATGGCCTGACCAGCCGGGCCTGACGCGTCCAGAACTGACGCTAGAGGGGAACCGCATAGGTTGAATCGTAGGGCCGCTGACCAAGCGGCTGTTTTTGAGTATGCTGTATTACACATATTTTGTAGCTACTAAAAGGTGAGTCTATTACATCTTTATCTTATTTAGAAGCAGTATATATATATATATATATATATATATATATATATATATATATATATATATATATATATATATATATATATATATATATAGCAGTATTTGAATATATATTATCATAAATAGCACTTACCTATAATCTACTCATGTCGAGTCATGATTGGTGTAAAGGTTTTGTTTTACTAAAAGGCACTTTAGGCCACTTATAGCTCTGCATGCACAGTGAGCAGGTCTGCTCTCTCTGTTTATGCGGCGTGTAATCTCTGCAGACCGGACATGATTCAGTTCTTGTGCGAGTGATGAGAGCAGTATGTAAAAGACTTCGTGATCTTATTGTGGGTTTAATTACCGTCAGATCGATCAGTCACAGAGAGAAGAAATACAAACATTTAAGGTGAAGATGTGGCCGATTATTATGGCAGAAAAATGTCCGACTGTTCCACTGAACTGTGAGGCAATAAAAGCTACTTGAACTCTTCACAGCAGCACCAAAGAGGTGAACGAGATTATGCATTAACAATAAACAATCACTGAGTACACAGCTTCTATCTGAAACTCAGAGACGATGCGGCTTCTTCAATAAATTCACACTTATCAGAGAAAGCGTGTCCACTTATCCACCATGGAGGAAACACGGACGGCTTGAGACAGAATCAATACTTTCATTCATGTTTGTTTCAGCGTTAGTCTGAGCAGCTGACACACATTTACACCTCCGTGAAACTTCCCTCGAGAAATAAGCTGCTACTTCATGTGATGAAACGCTCACACTCACACTCCCAGAGCACCAGATAACTACACCAAAGAACACAAACAACCAGCAGGGAAAGTAGATCCTGCTCACTTACATTTTGTGGAAAAACTGGATTTGGAAACTCCAGACTCTCTAGAGTGAGAAGAATTAAGTCAATCTTTTTGGGGTTTGGACTGTTGACTGAAGAGGCCACCTAAGAGACTATTTCATGACATTTTATGGACCAAATAATGAAGCAAGAATAAAGAAAAATAAAGAATCAATAATGAAAAGACTCGTAAGTTGCTGCCCTTCTGTGTTTTCAAAGACTCCATCATTTTGTCAGCTATACTTTCTGTCACTCAAAAGCCACATTCTGATGGTCCAACAGCCGCTGCAGAGATCAAACCCGGGATGTGTCCGTCACTCGACTGGCCGCTCACTCTGAGTAGATGTGCAAAATGTGCTTGTGTCAATACAGACGAGCCTAATGGTGTGTGTGTGTTTAGAGCCTTCAATGGAACGGCACCGGGGCTTTGGCGGGTCATAATGGGAACACCAGTGTGTGAAATATGTTATGCAAAGGAAGCAGGCGAGTGATGCAGCAAAGGGCCACCGTTTGGCACTAAGTCCAGAGAGTCAGCAGTAAAGAGAGGACTAAAGTCAACAGGCAACCAGCAGGCGCCTTCCAAAGCAGAGTGAGCGCTCAGAGAGGAGGAGCTCCGAGTTCATCCTTTGCTGCTTGTTGTTTACAAACATAATAAATGACATTATTGTATTTATTCATTTTTAAATAGTAGCTACGGTGCAGCGCTGCAGGGAACGTCCTCTGCCCTCAAAATGAATGACCTTCAGATCTTCTATGTTTCATCTCAGAGTCAACGTGAAGAATGAACTGGAGTAACTGACGGAGCATCTTCAGCTCAGTGTTTATTGATTCATAATAAAAGTTCTGGATATATTCACACACTAGAACAAGTTCATCTTGAGAGCGCTTCCTCCGTAAGAAGAATCCTCAAAATCATGTTGTGTTCTATGAAGAAACAACGAGAACTGTGAATCCATAATGGTCTCCAGAATCAAAAACATATTGTTCTTCTCATGTTAAACATTAGTTTGCTTTAGCTCTCACTTTTTATCATTTCCTTTTCCTCTGTCCTCAACATCCGACCCTGATAACCTGATAACCTGATAATATATAGATAACAGTAACAGGAGGGGAGGAACGTGCAGAAATCAGGACTTTAAACTTCAGTAAATGTATTTTCATGTTTAGCCAGGTAGAAAGAAAAACATGAAAGAAGAAACTACAAAAATCTGATCTTAATATTTAAACATTGTAAGTAACGGCGGTCACGTTGAGTGTGAAGTGTTACTCTGAGAGCTCATTCTTCTGCTCATCACTTCACGTTCCACAGACAGAAGTCATCGCTTCTGACAGTTGAAATATTAACAGCAAGCGGTGTGGAAGTCGCAAATTATGAATAAAACATAACGCGTCGTGTTTGACAATTCCATCAGTGCTAATAAAACCGGGGGTGTGCTGGGCTTTTGCCAATCATCGCGCTGACGGCATTAATTGAAATGGCAACATAATTAAAAATCCAATTAATCATGCAGCCCTAATGGACAGAGAAATGTAAAAACTGAGGATTGACCTTCAAAATGGAATTTGTTCTTTGCTCAAACATAAAAAAAATATATTTATATATTTTTGGCCTTTCAAATTAATTGGAGAGATTCATTATTTGTGCCCCAAGACAAACACGCAAACAATAATTTGGGGTTGGATGGTTTGTGACAATTTAATTAAGAACCGTCATTTAAGAATTAGGCCGTTACTGTCAGGTAGATGTGATGTAATGCAAAAGAGCAGAAGGATCATCGTTGGCAACGATTTGAGCAAATGCTACAGATAGCCACAAATAACAAGCAGAATTTTCCATTAATTGCTTTTTGCATATCTAATATGACAGGTCTCTGAATGTCAAAACATCTGTTCTACTTCTGTCATTCAAACAGACAGCATTAAATACCAAAGAGCCATGATGAATACACATGTGTAGAAGAACGAGAGCAACGTTTAGAGAACAAAGCAATACCACCAGATCACCACCATCAACGCTCCATGACCTCCTGAAGTCCTCTCCTCCATGACCTCCTGAAGTCCTCTCCTTCATGACCTCCTGAAGTCCTCTCCTCCATGACCTCCTAAAGTCCTCTCCTCCATGACCTCCTGAAGTCCTCTCCTCCATGACCTCCTGAAGTCCTCTCCTTCATGACCTCCTAAAGTCCTCTCCTCCATGACCTCCTAAAGTCCTCTCCTCCATGACCTCCTAAAGTCCTCTCCTCCATGACCTCCTAAAGTCCTCTCCTCCATGACCTCCTGAAGTCCTCTCCTCCATGACCTCCTAAAGTCCTCTCCTCCATGACCTCCTAAAGTCCTCTCCTCCATGACCTCCTGAAGTCCTCTCCTCCATGACCTCCTAAAGTCCTCTCCTCCATGACCTCCTGAAGTCCTCTCCTTCATGACCTCCTGAAGTCCTCTCCTTCATGACCTCCTGAAGTCCTCTCCTTCATGACCTCCTGAAGTCCTCTCCTTCATGGTAACTCTCGCTAACATGCGTTAACAATGATTCCATCCGGTTCTAATATCTGGAGGGATACTTTTCCTTAATCTGAGGATCATTTGTGCAGCCTTGACAACGCCTCCATTCATCACCACAAAGTCATATTAAAACATCCCCCTTTTTCAAAAATAATTGCTCCACGTAATTTAATTTTTTCATCATAAAAATCAAGTTTTGCATCATTGGAAAGCTGCACCCATCTCTCGTGCAATGCAACCCCCCCCCCCCCCCCACCACGCCGGCATCGCGTCGATCTGTTCGATCGATCACCAGACGTGTGGGAACGAGTCTAATCCCATCCCTTCCCCCCGACATCGACCTCTGGGCCCAGTCCTGATCCCGTTTCCAGGATGACTCCTGGGCCTTTGACACACAAACCATCTGAGCTCAGCACACAACCCAGGACAAAAAAAAAAAAAAAAAATCATCCGGACACATTCAGCTACAATAGAGCCACGCTCGGATTGGCTCTGTGAGCACTGTCATGGGCTTTTGAGCACGAAGAGGGGTTTTGGGTGGCAAGGGCTGTGAAATACCAGAGAGGGGAAGGGGGGGGGGGGGGGGGGGGGGCTCTGCGGTGTGTTGACTGTCTAAAACCAACCAGTGCTCTGCATGAGATCAACAATAACTGATCAGAACTTCTTCCTTCTGCAGACAGGAGACAGGAGACGAAGACAGCACAACCTGGAGGCTAAATCGTTGTTGCGTCTCTGCTGAACTCAGGAATCATCCCTTTTATGTCGAAAAAGCAGACCCCCCCCCCCCCCCCCCTTTTTTTTTTTCCAGCAGACACTTCAGAAAAGCAAACAATCGGCTCCAGGAATAGCAGCGGTATTGTTGCGTCCCCACGTTTCTCATAAGGGCCCTCCACTCCTCCTGCCCTCCTCCCGGAGCTTCAATCCAAACCTGAATGAGGCCCGAACAAAGAGGAGCTGTCAGTGGTCTGCTAGACGTGGTGGATTACGCTGAGAAATGAAGACCTGTCGCAGACTTCAGCCAAATAGACTCCCTGTATCTAAGCGGCAGTGGCAAGGAGCCACATGTCTTTCACGACGGCCTTTTAATGAGCTCTAATTAAATTTCCGTGGGCTCAGCATTTGTCCAGGGGTAAGCGTTGGATCGCTGGCCACCTACGAGCAGAACAAGAAGAAAAGGGACCGATAGAGTCCCAGAGGATAACCTACTCCTTCTTTTGTACATCGCAAACCACTGGTGCACCAGTAGCTCCATCCTATCTGTGATTCTATGAACTACACAAGACAAGGAGCCCAGTTCTCAGCCTGGGATGTGAGACCGTAGTGCTCATTGTAGAGAAACGTCTGCACATATTTCACTCTGAGGAACAAACTCAACATGCGAGTGAAAACTTCAGGGGATCACCAAATTCATTAGGACTCATCCTCTGGGAACAATGAATGTCTGCACCAAAACGTGAGCCAATCCATCTAGTTTATGTAGCAATATTCATCCCACAGGACTCCTCCCGTAGGTACCTGAGGCCTCCGTACAACAATCCGCTCCATGTTGAGATATTTCTGGAACAAACTAAAACGTCAACCTTAAGGCGGCCCTGAAGGAACAGCCGAGGGATCGCCACAGTAATAGCGTAGTGTAAGTCACTGTCCGGGCACCATGAACCTCTCTGCATGATGTCATGGCCACTCATTGCTGAGATTTTTACGTGTGAACCAAAGTGGTGAACAAACTAGCTGACACACATTGACCTCCCTCAGGCTAATGGTGGTGTAGTTTGTTTATAGCCTAACGTTGACTTCTTACTTCTGGTAATAGTATTCAGGCTTTAACAATCACAGAGGCGGTTTGTTAATGTGTGAAGATGATCTTGCTGAACAAAAGGTGGAAGTATCCTAAACTGTATTAGTAATCCCAAATCAAATGAATAATCATATTGTGTTTTTGTAGAGGGAACCAGTGCGATGCTAACTTCTGGGTCGGCCGTCAGAAACACGTCTTCTCCTCTGTTTTAAGTCCATCAATGTGCTGCTGTAGAAACTCCTTCTGGTCAAAATCCAGAGCAGTTTAACGGACGTTGTTACATCGGCCATTTTGTCAGATCTGTGACCAAACAACTACAGACAGACATCTTTAATCTGCCTCACTGGTAGAGCTGTAGGCGCTCTGCTATCACAGCTGTTCTGTCAGTGTTGATTACTACATTTAGTGTTTCTGTGATCAGTTCACTGCTCACCAAGCTAGTTGCTATGCTAGCTGTCTGTGGCTAATGTGTTGCTAATACAACATTCTGAGTGACTTCACTTACTGTTCAGCTAACTTGTGAATTTAACTCATTTCACTTGAGTTGTGTGTTCTGTCTGTATGTTCACCATTACTTATTGTGCTGCACTTCCTATCACTGGTGATACTTATATACAGACGGTTTAACTCATTGAACAGCTGGTCACTGTCTTTAAATCAACAGTCTAACTCCTGTTTTACTGCTTTACATTACTTTACCAGAAGTGTGTTCAGCTCGCTGCACGATAAAGGCAGACAAGTCGGTGTGATGTAACTTCTGAATTAGTAATAAATCTGTTTGCGGTGATCTACGCTTGGACTTCATTCCACAGAGAACAAACCCACAGGTCCATGTGCCGTCGCTGTTCATACTCAACTTCGTTCAGCGTTAGCACTCAAATCAAGGCGTGAAACTGGAGACCAGTGTGCTTAGGCATGCGTGTTGTTCCTCCTAAAGTCATTTTGTACTCTGGGACGGATCAAGTTGTCCATCAAGTAGGCCGCTCGCAGAACAACAAACTCATTCTGCTCATTGTCTGTAACGCAGATACTCTTCCTCCCACGATGCAGTGGGAGGAAGAGTATCTGCGTTGCAGAGAAAGTGGAAGGCCGTCTAACAAAGCCTGGCTCTGCAGCTCTAGCTTCATCATCCAGCGTCACATTGCTGTGCACGATCCGTGTGAACACCTTCCAGCGAGTGTGATTCCTTCCACCTGGCTGTGCTTCATTCATGGCTGCTTCTCTCTGCACCATTAAGCAGCAGAGGTCCCTCCGCTCCGCGAGGATGCGTAGCGTGCGGAACACTTACAAAGGAGGCGATCGGGTTCTCCGTAGTCTCTAGAACGTATATTTCAAACTGCTGGAAGAGCTGCGACGCAAACCAACACGATCATTAAGACTAAACAGCATTCATGTGTGTGGTTAGCAGATCGGTTAACCTCAACAGGGAGCACTAGCACGCTAGTGAAGATATCAGAAAATAGAAATATCAATGACCACGTGGTTTCAGTCATACATGACCATGTATGTCCCTGGAAGCTTTCCACCTGACTCAATATGAGCTAGAACTGCCATGTAAGGCAGCTCACTGTGCACTTACATCCTTACATCCTTACATTATATGTTTATGGAGCAGAAGTAACCAACCGTTCCTGTCCAGATATTAATGGAGGACAAACTGTCTTCTGGGTCTCTGGAGGAAACTCTCTGAGGTTTGAGGGAATGACTTGAACGTCCTCATACAGTGTAGTACCTCAACCACTGCACTACTGACATGAACAGCCTGCATTACTTCTGTAACACACATCGAGTGTGACCAGAGTGACGCGTGGACGTCTTGATCAATGAGCATTATAATAAGAGCAGAATCCAGTTATTGATCCATAAAAGTCAGGGCGTCGCTCTCTGATGCATCCAGTCCCACCACTTATTTTTTAATTGGTCATTTCTCAGGTTTGACTACACTTATTCATATTTAAAAGCTGCCAGTGATTGGCAGCTAAAGATAACTCTCCATGTCAAACCATGTACAGGAATGTTTTTACAATGTGCCTTAATATTGCCTTCTAACATTCTCCTTCTTTTACACAGAGCTGTAATCTAAATCTACTTCCACACAAAGTTCTCTTGGTCAAAGCTACTGAGGTAAATCAGCCAATGAGATTATTTCTGCTTGAGCAGCTGAGAAATGTTCCTGATTCTGAATCCCACCAAATAAGCATTTGGCTAGAACAACGTGCCGATAACTGTCTTTACCGATGAATCTCTCTCTTAACTGCTCACATACGGGAGTCATAGTTCTGTTCATGTTCTGCCAAACCATGTTCGAAACCTGTTTTTAATCCCTCAGATGTTACGTGGAGGAGGGAGAGAGACGAGACACACAAAAGAGAGAGAGAGGGGGGGAGAGAGAGAGAGACAGAGAGGGGGGAGAGAGAGAGAGACACACAGAGAGACAGAGAGAGAGAGACAGAGAGAGAGAGACAGAGAGACAGAGAGAGACAGAGAGCGAGAGAGAGACAGAGAGAGACAGAGAGCAAGAGAGAGACACAGAGACACAGAGAGACAGAGAGACAGAGAGAGAGAGACAGAGCGACGGAGAGAGAGAGACAGAGAGTCAGGGAGAGAGACAGAGAGACAGAGAGAGACAGAGAGAGAGAGAAAGACAGAGGGAGAGAGAGACAGAGAGACAGAGAGAGAGAGAGAGAGAGAGAGAGAGAGACAGGGAGAGAGGGAGAGAGAGAGACAGAGAGAGAGAGGGAGAGAGAGAGAGAGACAGAGAGAGAGAGACAGAGAGACGGAGAGAGAGAGACAGAGAGAGACAGAGAGCGAGAGAGAGACAGAGAGCGAGAGAGAGACAGAGAGACACAGAGAGACAGAGAGACAGAGACACAGAGAGACGGAGAGAGAGAGACAGAGAGACAGGGAGAGAGACAGAGAGACAGAGAGAGACAGAGAGAGAGAGAGAGAGAGAGAGAGAGAGAGAGAGAGACAGGGAGAGAGGGAGAGAGAGAGACAGAGAGAGAGAGGGAGAGAGAGAGAGACAGAGAGATGGAGAGACAGAGAGAGAGAGAGACAGAGAGAGAGAGAGAGAGGGAGAGAGAGAGAGAGAGAGAGAGAGAGACAAAGAGAAGAAGACGCCTGCACACCCGTCTCTCTGTCTCATGACTTAAACATTCTGGGGGTGGACATGCCCACACTGCAGGGATTCTTTCCCAGTGAAACTTGCAGCTTCAGCAGCAGGAGAGGCATCAATGGAGTATTGTTTCTGCGTGTTGTGATCATATTGCGCTGCCTCACGGCCGGCATAAAGCTGCAGTGATCACACCGAGGAATTATGGAAAAAAAGTGGTAAAACAATACCGTTGCATCTCAGAAACCGCATAGTGATAGGATATAATGAACCCCTGTGATACAGCAGGTAACTCCTCCCACACAAATATAAACCTGTGACTTATGGATATACTGGTGAGGATCCTGCTGCAGGTCCTGTCAATCTGTGCTGTCATCAGACACATCATGTTACCACAGACATCTAAACACCCGGCCCACGAATCAGAGATGAAACCAAAAATAGGACACACCAGTATTCTCAACAAGTTTCAGATGTACAGATGAGTAACAGATTGAACTGGACCCTGAGCCTGGCGTTAGTCTGAGGGATGAACATTGTTCTTCCGGGAGCTGATTGGTCATGACTTGTCATATTTATACTTATGTGAGTGAGGTTAGCGGCTTTACTGCATCTGTAACAGGCTGGGAAAGTAAGTCAGAGGGTCCACTGCTGCTGCTACTGCTACTACTGCTGCTGCTGCTGCTGCTGCTGCTGTTGCTAACACTCGACAAAAAGTGGAATGCAGTGAAGGTCAGATTCCATGAGAGAAGTGTTATACAAGCCGGGGAGGGTGGGAGGGTGGGAGGGCACAGAGGAGGGCTTTCACTCTCTTGCCTCGCTGACTTCAGACGCAGCACACATTCCTCGGGGGTATTTAGCTGTAGCCAGGTGATTTCCAGACCCGACCGTACTCGGGTTGAGAGGAAGGCGAGGTCGGGAGGAGAACGTTAGACAGAAGAGAGGGTTGTAGGAAGGAAAGAGAGGATCTGAACCCAGGTGGCCATTAGTTTAATAAAGGTTTGTGTTTACTTCGTAGTTTCAGGTGAGCTACAGGTTGGGTCATCCTCAGACTCAAGGGAAGGGAAGGAATACGTAAAGGTTAAAATGTCATTTCTTAGTTTTACCAGTATCAGGTTGAGTCATGAAGAGGAGAGGAAAGGAAGTAAGGGAGAGTAGGAGAGGAATGGAGGAGGGGATTTCCAGGTTTAGGAAGACGAACGGAGGTGAGAAAAGGAAATCTGCTCCCAGCTGATCCTTGTTATGTACCATACTATAATGGTTCACCTACATCCAGATCATAGAGGCCTGTTCTCAGGGAGGGAGGACAGTGAGTGAATCTGTATCCAGGTGACTTACAGGTGAACCGATCTTTAGATCGAGGAAGCAAACCCAGAGGAAAGAAGAGAAGGATTAAAGCGACGGAAGGAAAGTGTTCATCAGCACCGAGGTGATCCACGGGCTGAAAACAACGGAGAAAGGAAAGAAAGGAATCAGCCTTCAGTGTATCTGTATAAATACATATATACATATATATACATATATATATATATATATATATATAAAGGTGATTTACAGGTGAGACCATCCTCACACTGAACCAGGAAGGAAAGGAAAGGTTTGTCATCCACAGATTGAACTAAGGAGGAAAGGGAGAGGACATTTTTATACAGTAGACGCCCAATAAACCAGAATGCCTTTTAACTCAATCATGCTCCATCAACCTCCACCCAACCCCCACCACACACACACACACACACACACACACACACACACACACACACACACACACACACACACACACACACACACACACACACCCCCTATATCACACCTTTCCTCTGTCCTTCTGACAGAGGATACAATGCTATCTCTGATGCCTAATCCACAGCAGCGTGGGGATACTGGAAGGCTCACGGCACAAATTGAACATTTCAGCGCGGCGAGCAGGAGAGCAGGGCCAGACTCTCCCCATCAGAAATCTAAATGACGCGTCCTTTGTGCCAATTCCAGTGCAGGTTGGGGAAATGGAACAGGGGATTGTGGGAGACATCTATTTTATGTTCTAAACCCTTCAATAAAACTCTCTCTTCTCTCCACCGCGGTGATAACAAAGGCCTCTGTTTGTGGAGCCCACTGTGCCTCCAGTGTGATGCATTGAGACATTAGCATTTAGATAACCCTCTGAATATAGCATGTGAGGGGAGGGAAAAGAGGAGCCAGATAAATACGTGAATAATCACCAGTTACATTTTGAATTAACACAGGTTTGTCTTTGATTCCCTTCAGAGTGAGAACGGAGCGACGACAACAAGTGAAGCATCCCGTTAGTTTCTCCCTCAGACTGAAGAGGAGGTGTTTATGGCTGGATGAAGGATGCATTCATGTTCACTTTAATCAAATCACGGTCAGAAGCTCCTCCTGTTGACAGTACAGAGATACTTGTACTTAAAGAAACGATTAAACGTACAGTGTTCCCCGTAGTGTCCGTTGGCTTTGTCCAATTCAAATTGGTCATTTAAAGTAATCGACTGTGGAAAAAGTGAGACAGAAAGGTCATCAGAAAGGTCATCCGGTGAGACGACGGTTTTGTCCGGTAGAACTTCATTCATAAGCAGAATGTGTGTAAAACCTCGTTAACATTCAGGCCGGTCGGCGCAGTAATCTCACGGGCCTCTGGGTTCTGCCCCGATTCATCGCTCATCATTCTTTCCCTGTGCTCACATATTATTTTCACATCCTGGCATTTGATTTGATTTGAGTCGCCAATCAGGGTGTGATGAAAATGTCTGGAGCCTCACTGAGATCAGTCTGGGCTTCGTCTTCACGCTGATGAAGACTAAAACGGGAGGAGTCCACTGAGACGCTGTTCTCTAAAAGAAGACTCACGGTGTCTTTAACGCTTCTGTTTTTACTTCACCACTTAGTGGAAATAACAGCAACACCGTCAGGTCCCTGGAGTTCCGTCCAAGTAAATGAAAACCAGATTCTGGTGGAAGTCTTTTGATCTCACCGTGTGTTTTCGTCTCTCAAACGAAATTCACAATTCACCGGAGCAGCAGAGAAGAGGGAAGTGTCGGTGCTGCGGGGAGACCCCGAGGCAATCAGTATTCCAGTCACCTGCTGTACAACATAAAGAGCATGCTAGCAAGCTGTGGACAAAGACGCCCAACACACAGCCCACCAACGCATACGGAGCCCCACACACACACACACACACACACACACACACACACACACACACGCACACACACACACACACAATCAACCGCACACACACGCTTTCAAAAAGCTTCATTGAAATAAATTGCAGCCTCTCCAGCAAGCTGCACCTACAGCAGTTTTCTTGGCTCCAGCAGCCAGAGGGGGAAGGAGGAGGAGGTGGTGGTGGTGGTGGTGGTGGGGGTGTGGGGGGGGCAGAGAGCTAGCAACAGATGATTAAAGCCTGACAAAAGGTTAGGAGACGTGACAACACGGCTGCAAGTCAATCAGCAGGGCGCAATATGATCACCTTTAACCAGATTCCAGGTAATGGAGAGGAGGAGATGGGGGGGGGGGGGGATGTTGCACAACGAGATCAACTTTCAACATCCCTTTGAAGTCCAACATTTACTCCCCCAAGAACAGAACCACTAAGCGAGGGCATCTTCTCTGGACAACACTGGTGATTAACCGGTATTAGAGGTTTCTCCCCTCGAGCTCTGGAGCAACAACAACGGCTCAGGTGAGGAAGAGTAAACCTGTCGGAGTAAACAGCGATGGCAGGTGGTAGTTAACATTTCAAAGTATAAGCCCTCCCAAATTCCTATGAAAATGTATAAAAAAAAAGAGAGAACAGGAGGGGAAAATAAACACGAAGGAAGAGACAAAGACTTCACCTGAATGGAGGTGGTGTTGTGGTGACGGAGGGGGGGGGGAGGGGGGATTCCTGGGCTGTCACATGCTACGTTAGGGAGCAACAACAGCTCCCTGTGTTATCACAAGAGCACTGAGTCATCGACGCATCCGCTGCTGCTGGATCTACAGTCCAGAGCCAGGTATGACCAGATATCACCAGATATTACCAGATATGACCAGATATGACCAGATATGACCAGATATGACCAGATATTACCAGATATGATCAGATATGATCAGATATGACCAGATATGACCAGATATCACCAGATATTACCAGATATGATCAGATATGATCAGATATGACCAGATATCACCAGATATCACCAGATATGACCAGATATGACCAGATATGACCAGATATGACCAGATATCACCAGATATTACCAGATATGACCAGATATGACCAGATATCACCAGATATGATCAGATATGATCAGATATGACCAGATATCACCAGATATGACCAGATATGACCAGATATGACCAGATATGATCAGATATGACCAGATATGACCAGATATGACCAGATATCACCAGATATTACCAGATATGACCAGATATGATCAGATATGACCAGATATCACCAGATATCACCAGATATGACCAGATATCACCAGATATCACCAGATATCACCAGATATGACCAGATATGACCAGATATCACCAGATATGACCAGATATGACCAGATATCACCAGATATGATCAGATATGATCAGATATGACCAGATATGACCAGATATGACCAGATATCACCAGATATGACCAGATATGACCAGATATCACCAGATATGACCAGATATGATCAGATATGACCAGATATGACCAGATATGACCAGATATGATCAGATATCACCAGATATTACCAGATATGACCAGATATGATCAGATATGACCAGATATCACCAGATATTACCAGATATGACCAGATATGACCAGATATCACCAGATATCACCAGATATGACCAGATATGATCAGATATGACCAGATATGATCAGATATGACCAGATATCACCAGATATGATCAGATATGACCAGATATGACCAGATATGACCAGATATGACCAGATATCACCAGATATGACCAGATATGACCAGATATCACCAGATATGACCAGATATGACCAGATATGATCAGATATCACCAGATATTACCAGATATGACCAGATATCACCAGATATCACCAGATATTACCAGATATGATCAGATATGATCAGATATGACCAGATATCACCAGATATTACCAGATATGACCAGATATGACCAGATATGACCAGATATCACCAGATATTACCAGATATGACCAGATATCACCAGATATTACCAGATATGACCAGATATGACCAGATATGACCAGATATGATCAGATATGACCAGATATCACCAGATATGACCAGATATGATCAGATATGACCAGATATCACCAGATATGACCAGATATGACCAGATATGACCAGATATGACCAGATATGATCAGATATCACCAGATATGACCAGATATGATCAGATATGACCAGATATGACCAGATATCACCAGATATGATCAGATATGACCAGATATGACCAGATATGACCAGATATGATCAGATATGACCAGATATGATCAGATATGACCAGATATCACCAGATATGATCAGATATGACCAGATATCACCAGATATGACCAGATATGACCAGATATGATCAGATATCACCAGATATCACCAGATATGATCAGATATCACCAGATATCACCAGATATCACCAGATATCACCACTGATCAGTGACGGCCTGTAGTGTGTGTGTGTGTGTGTGTGTGTGTGTGTGTGTGTGTGTGTGTGTGTGTGTGTGTGTGTGTGGGTGCAAATGTGACGTTGAATGTGTGTGTGTGTGTGTGTGTGTGTGTGTGTGCTCATGTTCATGCATGTATATTCACTGTATGTCAGTGGGGCTGCCTCCCCCCCTCAGTAACAACCCCCCCCCCCCCCCCCTGCCTGTCAGCGGTGGGGGCCTCTGATTGGGGGCCCTGGGCTCAGTCGCCACGGAAACTGCACCAAAGCAAACAAAGGGGGAGGAACGGAGCCGAGGGAACACGGCGACACAAAGGAGCTACCTATAGCAGAGTGGAAGAGTCCAGGAGAGGCCGGCACAAAGAAGAGCCCAACGAACGGCAGAGCCGGAGGAGACGTCCCTCACTGAGCTCAGACCTGGAGACGTTAAGCCCCCCCACCCCGTCCTCTTCCCCTCTTTATTAACATATGCAAATGACAACGTTGGAGACGTGATTAGTCAAATTCCATGAAATTTTCTGTGATTTTCGATGTAGCGCAAAAAAAAAATGGAGGAGGTCCAAAGTCATTTGAATTCATCGTCTGCTTATCGCCGCGCATGTTGTCAATCAAACCGCAGCGGCTGACTGTGAACCGATAAAGCTTTAATTCCCACTGATGGGAAGCAGCATTAGAAGATGAGTTCACAGCCATGACAACAACAACAAAACAATAAGGTTATTAAGATTAGCTATTGTCAATAAACATTAAACCGATTATGGCAAATTAAACTCCAGAATAGTCCATGAACGAGGCCGAGAGGACGGCTCGACGGAGTTCCTCACAGCGCTGTGAAGCTGGCTGATGACAACAGGAAGTCATTGTGCTCGAGCAGGGATTACATCTAGTCTGAGGCCTGCGGTTGGTCCTGTCCACTGAGACTCATTAAGAATGGCCTTGACATTAAGGGCCCGCGCTCTTTCAACCCGTTTGCGGCCGCGATGCTGAGATCAAACGGGGAGCTATAGGTGAGGGCGCTCTCAATGGCCTAAAGCTGCTCATTCATCCTTTTTAAAGACAGGAAATCAGGCTAAATGGAGGCCCGGCTCCTCCCCCCGCCCGCTAAAGAGGCTTCAGAAGCTGCCGAGTTTCTGCAGTAAAGAATTTCAAGTGGCCGTGGGCCTTTGAGGGGGAGTGCAGAACCAATAAAACCCAGGATTACTTGTGTCAAAGAAACACACCTGCATTTCAGACATTTCAGGACTTTTTCTTTCCTCTTAATCACTAACTGCAGGCAGGCTGGAATGAAATGCCTCTTTTCCAGGAGAAACCCCAAACAATGTTGTTTTTGAGTTTTCCACATGTTTTTACTCGTCTAGTGTTCATGTTCCAGTGTTTGTGCTCGTGTGGTTGAAATACCACAGATGGAATAAAGAGCTTTTGTCCGACTGAGCCGACACGTCTCTGACTTTGCAACCTAGAAGTCAGAGCGATGTGGTTTTCATTCTGTGCTTCTACTCTTCTCTGCACACGAAGATTCACTGCTACAGACTGTACAACAGGCCGACCAGTGTTTACAGCACTGTGCTGCTATCGGTCACATGGACGGGTCAGTGTGATGTTCAGGGAACACTGTGGAATGTGGAGCACTGTGTCACACAGATATAGGCGCTGTGGTGGAAACTACATGAGTGTTTGTCCAAAGTGTGCAGAAGTCTAAAGGCTGAAGTCAGTTTGAATCTCTTTAAATGAGACGGATGTGAAGGTGTATCCAGACAGAACGCTGAGTCGCAGACAGATTTGGACTTCCTGGTAGGTTTTGAGACGAGCTGTCACACTAGCGGCAGCTACTAGCTCAGCTGGTGCCGTCAGCGCTGTACACCGGCCCGGCAGAGACGAACAAACATTCCAGAAGACTGACTGCAGAAACCCTCCAGCTATCGAAGTCGTGTTCATAAAGCGAGACGGAAATCTGCTCCCCACTTATTGGGAACGCTCCTTTAGAGGAGGTCAGTGGCGTCAGTTGGATTTCAGGAAGGAAGAGATTTAATGAATGGGTATGATCTTAAAATTAAAAATGATGTAAGATACCTGCCTGATACTCCATCAGTTCTGGAGGTACAACCTGACTCTCTCTCTCTCTCTCTCTCTCTCTCTCTCTCTCTCTCTCTCTCTCTCTCTCTCTCTCTCTCTCTCTCTCTCTCTCTCTCTCTCTCTCTCTCTCTCTCTGACACAGATGTGTGATTGATAGCCATGGTGAAGTGTGGTTCCTCTCTCTCTCTTGGGGACTCTCACAGCAACAACAGGTAAATTGGACGCAGCAGCCGGAGTCCATCTGCACTGTAAATAGGCGATGACAAATTATTTTTCCATTGCAGCCGTAGATATGAATGATGTAGCGTGTGCTTCTCACAGAGTGGCACACACCATCTATTAGGGCTCTATATTCATGCAGCTACAGAGAGTGTCTGTAGATAAGATATGCGAGGCTTGTTCTTCTCCTGTGACAACTCAGTGTTTCCAGAGTGGATGAAGCTCCTTTAATCACAGAGCGCTACCTTCTTCTTCACACCTAACTATCTAAAAAGATGTATTTGTTTGTTCCCGTCACACAGCCAGAGGGAAACTGGGTCATTTGAATCATCTGACTCTACCGGCTACATGTAGGTCAGAGTCCACCTCGGCTCCCGTGTGGTTTCTGACCGCGGCTCTCCCTCGACTGTCACTCGTGATTAATCTGCTAATGTCCGCATGCAAATGCTCCAAATAGGCCTCCTCGGTGTGACTGTACGACTAATGGGTGTCAGCGGAGACCGTTTTGCCGCGTCATGCATATGCATGAGCTTGTATATTTAGCGGCCGAGTTGCTTTTGATCACCGTGTGGAGAAGAGCGAGTGGGCTGAGATGAATGCTGGGCCAAAGCTGGAGCACCTTAGCAGCTGAACTTCACTCCAAACAGAAATAACAGATGGGCCAAAACCCCCCGTCACCACGATGTAGTGGAATGATTCATTAAGACACTCAGACAGTGTGCACTATGACAAGAAAATGGTAATTCACAGTATTTAAATAAAAATGTAATCTTTAAACTGTGTAATAAATCAAATACATTTAAAAACGCCTTTATGAATACAGCAGCTTGTTTTGTATGTATGGTGTTAATTTGGCACTATTTTACCACAATGACACTATTCTCCATTAAAGCCACATGTTCATGTTTACCTGACAAGGACCGAGTCGTGTGAATTATGACTGTTGTCTGTTGGGGGCAAAGGTGGAAGTAGCATGACATTGTTTTAGAGGCTCAAAGCCCCCATAGAGAGGAGGTCGGGGGGGGGTCTGCAAAAGCATGTGACTTTGACACGAAGGTTTGATTCCCCTTCTCTTTGAAAAGTCAACAAAGAACCAATTATTCATTCTAAGCAACCACATGAAACCTCACCCCTCCATAGATGAAGCACATGAACCACTGTTGATGTGCTCGTAATTATTAAGCAGTTCATTTAAGGAATAAACTCATATATCTACATAGGGGGCGGGCCTTCTTCATGGAGTCCGCCATGTTGCACCGCCATGTTTCTACAGTAGCCCAGAACGGACAAACAGAGACGGGCTCCAGAGAGAAGTTTCAGTTAGTTGCATTCTGCAACCTCACCTCTAGATGGCACTGCACCCAAAACACAGCGGCTCTTTAGTTGAGTCGTAGAGAGACGACAGAAATCAAGCTGCAGACACAAGGCTGAAACGTATCACATACTGACGTCAACCAGCTCAGATTTAAACGTCTGCAGTGAGCTTGATGGATGCACCCCCACCCCCCCCCTCCCCTCAATTCAGTACAGAACAGTTCAGATCACTAACGTCTCGCAATAAGATACTTTGTTATATTTCATAGGAAGGAAAGGAAAGTTGTTTGTATGAAACCTTTCAATAAAAAAGAAATTCAAAAGACCTAGAAGGCAAAAGATATTATAAAAAGACTGCACAGAAGAATGAAAATGTAAGGAGCAACATAGAAGATGAAAATAATATAATAAGCTGAAATCAAATGAAACGGATAAAATGAGACTCAGTGAAACGTCTTTCCCTGTATTAAAAGAACTGAGGCTTGTTTTCTGGGAGCTGGTACAGATCGTTGGTACAGATCAGTTTCTTTAATATTTGTTTTTGTACTGTTTTAATCTTCAGACTTGTTGCTCTGGTCTCTCTACTGGTTCAAGTGTTTTGAACCGTGGATCCATTGTTTACAGCAGGTTTTCAGGACCAATAGAGGATAACCTTATCTTCTTTTATATTTATTCAGAGCTATTCTTTTTAACATCACGTTCAACATGAAAGCATCCACACATTCATTCATGCACTGAAAATGAAAACCCGGCAAATATTCACCAATATGTCTCCAAACACAAATAAGTGTTTCTGGGGACGCCGGGACACATCTGGTGCTGCCGTGTGCCAGCTCTGGTATTTAGCAGATTGTACCGATGAAGAAATCTTTCCATTAGAACTGGGAAATTGCTTCTGTCACGACCACTCAAGGAGGAGGGAGAGAGCTCCTGCTTGAACTGGGACTCAATTTGAAGAGAAAGAGAGGAGTAATCTGATGTGGCATCTTGATGACATGTTTCATGGAACAGAAAGAGAGGACATGTCCCGGTGCCAGAGGACTTTGTGTTTCTCTGAGTCGACGTGCTCCTAATGCGCTAAATGTGTTCACGGCTTGTGGAGCGTCACTGTTCTGGATCACGCAAAGCACCATCGCCACCACGGATGATTCTGATCCACACATTTAAATCAACGCTCGCTCAGCTGCACCGGTTTGAGCGGACAACAAGCTCCAATTAGGCTCTCCAAATGGTTCATAAGCACAATCCATGTGCAGGAGGAAGTCTGCCACACCGGGGCTTCAAACGGAGTGGAGGAACTGTAACTCACTCTGCTGGCTACCTTTACCTTCTGCACAGAGAGAACAAGCCCTTTGTAAAGGACTCAGGCATTCCTTTGGTAACCATTTTAATGGCCAATGCCTCCTGGTCAAGAGGTGCTCGCTGAATGGACTAATTCTGCAGGATTAGCCCTCTGTGGCGGTGATCCAGCCAGCCAAACAAATGTGACCTTACGGTGGAGGATCTGTGCATGCACATCCATACATTGACTCTCTGGGAGGGGGCAGCTCAGTCAGGGGATTAGCGGGAATCAACCATTCAGGCGAACTCCGTTTTCAGATTCTTTTCCTTGACTTTGAAAGACTTGTTTAACAAAAATTACATCGCAGAAGGGGGTAACCGGTGGCAACATGAGCGAAAACACCGGCTAAATGAGAAGAGGGGGAATTCAAGGTGAGGTAAGTCTACAGGAGATATATATATATATATATATATATATATATATATATATATATATATATATATATATATATATATATATATATATTCTCTATAGCTCAGCAAGCTCACAACATCCACAGTTTGTGCTTTCAGTCTCCAGGGGCCTGACAGAAGAGCCGGGAGGATGAAACCACGGAGAGGTGGACATGCTAGAGCTGGAACACACAACACACGGGCTTCACATGTGTCAGGTGACCTTTTGTTCCCAACCGGGCTCAGTTCTGCAGGACTGCACAGCCAAATAAACAGCAGAGGTTCCAGAGGACGGGCCGGTCTGTGGGCCTGAGTATCATCTGACAGACGACACTGGAGGGAAGATAACATGGCTGCAGCGCTTCCTGCTCTTTGTCACTAACTAAAGGCTTTTATTTTGTAATTTGCAAGTCAATTTGCTGATATTTTTTTTTTGTAGTATTATTTCTTGGCGAAAAAGCAACGCAATAATTTTTCAGAACAAAGGAATCACGTGCGGAACGGACATGTTGGTCAACAACATGGAGGCAGAGCTGCAGTCGGCACCGAGGAAGAGAACTTTATTAGTCCTGTCAACCTCGAACAAAGCACAGCAGACCAGATCCAGGGTCTAAGCTTTTCACAATAAAAGACCCAGATGCTGTTTACCAAAGGGAACTCAATCAGACAGCTAGCTTAGCTTTCAGGACAGACAGACAGACAGTCGCTGCTCTGGGTCAGTACGATCCTGGTCCTCTATTCAAACCTGTTATTAATGAAGTGCTGCAACTATTGACCATTTGCATTTCTGCCGGTATGAATAGTTTTGATGCAAAATATTTACTTTTAATTTCAACATGATGGTGCTTCATCCCGTCTCCAGTTCACACAAGACTTCATCTGGCAAACAGGAAGTGGTGCCTTTTGTGAAGCACTGTGCTTTTTTTTTTTTTTAGCTCTTTTTTAGGTGCTGGAGTGGAAGTGATGGGGTGTATGTGGTGGTGGTGGTGGTGGTGGTGGGGGGGGGGGGGGGGGGGGGGGGGGGGGGAATGATTGGAGGGAATGAAGCTACATTGATTTTGACGTCTCTACCCGGTGCATGAGTGCACATTGTATTTCCCTTCTGCAGGGTTCTGTACAGCTGAACAGTGCACACACACACACGCACACACACACACACTGTGTGGTTTCCCCGAGCAGCGTGCACTGGAAGAAAAAAAAAGAGTTTAAACGTAAACAAACCAATCAACCAATCAATACGCTCAGCGGGCGCCGAGGAGCCGCTGAGCGACGAATAAACAGAACGACAAGGAGGGAGAAAAGAGCACCTCCGTCAGAACATCAGGCGGTGTCAACAGACGATCCACAGGACGCCGTCACGGAGCGACTCCGACCGTTTGATGGGTCAGAGCAGAGAAACATCTACAGCAGGAAGACAAGACACGAGGAGGACAACGAGTACTGCTTCAGAGGAAACATGACTTCACATCCACACATTCTAAGACACTCGTCTGCAGTTCTGAACAACTTCATCAACTGAAGAAGTTGTTGTGAATGAAAACACTAGAGAGGGATCAAAGAGGTCAACTTGACTCCTTTACTACCATACTTCATATGAGGATGAATTTGTGAACTATCTCAGTGACACCGTCGTGATTACCAGAATTTACACAGTGACCGTGACCTTTGACCCCCAAGTAGTAGTCAGTCTATCCTCGAGTCAGGCGCACGTTTGTGCCAATTTCTGAAAATGAATTCCCTGAAGATGTTCCTGAGATTTCACGAGAATGGAGCGGATGGACAACCGCTAAACGGGACGCCTCCGGCTACAGGCGTTACCGGAGAGGAGCCGTGAAGAGAATGATCAGAGTGAAGAGAAAGCAGGTTTGTAAAAGAATGTATAATGGAAGAAAACGTGAAACCAGAAGTGTGTGTAGCCTTTACTGACACGCATCCACACCTCGAGCTCTAGAGATGAGAACACAAACATAAGAGCTTTTAGATGAGTGTGTGTGTGTGTGTGTGTGTGTGTGTGTGTGTGTGTGTGTGTGTGTGTGTGTCCATAAGAGCCGAGTAGATATTCTGCTCCAAAACAATCAAAGAACTAGTCATGATGGAGACATGGCGTAGTAATGAAGTATCATTGGGTTCATTATTCTTTGTAAAGATGTTTTAATATCCACTTCATATTAGTTATTGCTGAGAAACCTCAGGGATGCATTTGATTTGACATCAGTAGCCCCTCCCCTCCCCTCCCTCCTCATGAACCACAGGGGCCGTTAACTTCACCGGCTTTATGACACGACGGGTGAAGATCACCGGGATTCCTCAGGTTTAAGTCCTCCGACCGTATTCTAAAGCCCGCTCTATTAAAAACCATTTACGACGGCGATGGCTGAAATGAACTTAACAAGTCTGTCATCGCCGCGGCTTTGTTAGCGTCCGTTGAGCCGATCGAATGTGAAACGGCTCGCCGGGCGACCGAACCCCCGACGGCGAGCTTTGAGGCCGAGGGATTTGGTCCGGGTGGACAGGTGGTTCCACCGGAGAGGCAGGAGCTCGGTACAGAGCCTTTGAAAGCTCCTCAACCGGAAGATGTGGCGGCTTTTAAGACGACAAGAGGTCTACGAGAGGTCTACAAGAGGTCTACGAGAGGTCTACAAGAGGTCTACAAGAGGTCTACGAGAGGTCTACGCTGCAAACCAGGTCCTTTAATCTTAAAACCTCACCGCCTGGAGAAGAAATAATGATACAAAGTGATTTACAGTAAAAAATAAAGAATTCAAAACAAGATATAATCATTTCAACAATTACAACAAATACAGTCAGTCATGAAGAAGCCATGAGAAAAACATTGTGCAACACAAGGAAATGAATCCCCTTGTTCCTCCATTAATCAGTTAATTATACTGTCTTTTATTAAGACAATGTCCCTTACAGTAGGTTAAAATACACCATTATCATGGACGTAATGCTTGTTCCTGTTCTTGTATTAAATAATCATGAGACGAGTCACAGAGCGACACGCTCTACATCTGTCTCACTGCCTTCGGCTCCGTTGGGTCCATGATGTCAAATTAAAGGTTTTCAGCTTAAAAGTATTGCAAAACCTATGAAATAAAAAGAGTCCTAATATTAGGCTTCAAGACACACGGCTTCACCTCATGTTGCTTCTTCTGTGTTGTGCATAATGGTCGTGCAGAATTAATCAACTGAACCTGTTAAGAAGAGTAAAAAGGTAGAAACCCGATGAGGCACATTCACATCTGAAGCGTTGCTCATTGGTTGTGGTTCTCTGCTCCTGTTGGTGCTACAGTACGTCTCATACGTGATCCAGTTCAAACAGGGACACAACGGCAGCGTTTCAGAGAAATGATGTGTATGAATTCTTCACAATGAATAACAGCCACAGCGTCTTCAAATAAAAACATGTTTAAGAGTGACGAGTGAAACATGAACTGACAAAATAGCTGCTTTTGCCGCCCGTAGCGTGTTGACAGATCCAAACCCAAGGAAGGTTTGGCAGCTAAACTCTGGTTAAAGCTGCGGTGAGGAGAATGTCTTTGGCCTCACGATTAAAGCCTTTCAGCATGTTGTAATTCAAAAGAGAAAACTAGATGTTGTGAAGGGAGACTTTGGCCAATCACAGGTCATTTCAGAGAGAGGGGGGCGTTCCTATTGGCTGTTCTGCAAATACAAATACAAACGCGTGAGCGTGAGCGTGAGCGTGAGCGTGAGCACATCCTGCCTTCCTCTGGGCGCCTCTTCAGTTCTCAGCTTTAAAGGTGTGAAAGCAGGTCTGTGACAGGATGAATGTCAGAGCAGCAGCATGCTGCAGTACCTCCCCTCACCACCTCTTTAACGGCCAATACGGATTTAGCTCCAACGATACTGCTTAGCATGCCCTCTGCAATGTAGGGATGGAATACTTGAGATACGGTGGGATTATTATTATGTTTATACCTAAATGTAAACCTCCCTTAAAACAAGAACGTTGGAGCAGGTTGAATACATGTATGTTATGATTCAATAACTCTGTAAATAGACGCGTTTCACTTTGTTTTGTCGGCTGGACCCGCTTCTCCTCTCTATCGGTGAATGAAATTGATTGGAGCCGCCTGTAGAAACCTTCCTCTGGCTGCTCCGCTGAGCGAAGCGTCCGGTTATCTGACGTTCACTCCTTCATGACAGCTGACAGGTGAGAGGAGGATATGCGGGGGAGAGATATCTTCCTGAGGAAACGCCACAGAAACTGACCTCCAAGTTTCACTCGGATCAGTGAACACGGATGTCATCTCCCCCACACGCACACACGCACGCACACACACACACACACACACACACACACACACACACACACACACACACACACGACACACTCACACACACACACACACACACACACACACACTTCTAACGTGTACGTGTTCATGGGCCCACACACACACACACACACACACACACACACACACACACGCACACACACACGACGTTCTCACGTGCACAAATCAATCACCTGAGAGCGCACAGTAACGGCGTTTAATGAGGACGGGGACGCGCTCATGAAGGCAGCTAACGGCGGCGGCCATGGAAACATCTCACCAGTAGTCACGTCGGGGGACGAGTCACAGACGTACTTTGATCTGACGTTGTGTCTAACTTTTGTAGTTTCATGAAGGAAGACGCTAGTCCTCTACTGTCACGCATCAAAGGAAAGACACACCACATGGACAAAAGCATGTGGACAGTTAATCATCACATCCCGATTTAAAGGTAGAGTTAACAGAAGACGGCAGCAGATCTGCAGTTTGACTCTCAAACCTGCACCACCAGCAGCAGGTAGAGTCGACAGCCAATGAACACCAGCTGCTTCAGTGAGAAGATCTCGTCAGAGAACATCCAGGACTCTCAATGTCTTCACAACTTCTGAACTCCGTCTTCTGAACCTGGCTGCAGGGATTTGATACTGAGGTCCAGCCCTGACGCTGGCGGACGTCTCCAGACTCACAGCTGGGGTTCAATGGATGGGGGTCGAGCTCAGGGCTCTCTGTGCACAGTCGACTTCTGCACATGAAGACATATTTAATGTGTAGCAAGAAGACTTCCCTTCAGTGGAGCAAAGAGCCCCAGGCCAGTAGTGAATAAAGGGGGCGGGGACAGGGGAGTCCACATTCTAGTGATGTCATGACGAGAAGACATCCAATGTGGCAGATAAGTGAGAAAAGCTTGATTCATGACCGACAGGCTCTCACTATAACTAAAACAAGAGATAAATATGAAAACACACATTTATACGTCAGAAGAAAAGATTCAGATTTGAATTTCTGGCTTTGGTTTCCAGCCTTAAATATCATCTACGATCCTCCAGCTGATTGCAAATCTGAAGTCTGGTTTCCTTTCTATATCTAAATATTAATAGTCTCCATTACATGAAAATGACTTTCATCTCTGACTCACATGGAGGGATTAGATTTTAATCAACGCATTAAATATGGCTTTCCCCCCCCCCCCCCCCCCCCGCAGATGGGAGAAGATGGCAGGCAGTCAATTAGCATCACGCTCTGTTTGCAGTCGCACAGTGAAGCCTGATGAAGCCTGAGGAGTCTGTGCTGTCAGAGGCTGAGAGACAAACACAAGAGACAAGAGACAAACACAAGAGACAAGAGACAAGAGACAAAAGGGAACGAGGCATCATGACGACGAGCTTCTGTCGAGGATCGGTGCTTTAATGGAGGTTTGTGTTCATCTGTTGCCCACTATGGTTCATTTCTACATTTAAAATCATGTTAAATCACTAAAAGTTCAATCAAGAGATCACATCTATTTTCTGTGTTTAGACTCTCGATGCAGCAAACTGAATATGAGGAGACACCTGAGGCCAGATGCCCACAAACCTCTGCACACCGAAAGTCACTTCTGCTATTTGCTAAAAAGTAGTGAAATAACTTGAGCTCTCCGGGGGGAAGGGGCACAGTACTCAGTACCTCGAAGCTCCGGGTCGCAGGACGACCGAACCGGGTCGCTCCCGAACGCTGAATGACGTGTATTTGTTCTCCATCTCTGAGCCTGACAAACAGACCCGCCTCCCTTATTATTGACTGACACGCTTTATTAGCTTCTGTTCTGCCACGCTCCTGGAGCAGCATCCACTTTAATCACCAGTTATCTGCAGCGGCACACAGAACCGCACATCCTCCGTGTTTATGTGCAGCTATACAAAGAGCCCGTTTTCTGTTCAGCCGGGGAACAAAAGAAAACGGAGCACTCAGATATGTGGTTCAGGGGACGCAACAATAATAAAAATGCATAAACACAAGCTGCTGCGCTTTGCTGGCGATATGGAAACGCTTCCCATTAAGAGCAGTTTCCATTCAGCATCTCAGGGGAGAACAAAGGATAATCAGACCTTAACTCCAAACCTCCAAACCTCCAGACCTCCAGACCGTGAGCCCGTAAAGCTGCGGCCCACTGTGAAAACAAACATTCAACATAATGTGGATGCTCGATATTATGCGATCGAGCCCCCCCCCCTCGAGCAATCGTTCACGTGAAATCAAATTTGCGCACTGATTAAATTTCCTGCATGTTTTCTCATTTGCATAATCACAAACAGAGCTGTGGTGGTTGTGAGTGAAAACACGGTGATCTGTGGGTCTGAGGCTCAGACAGAGAGAGACGTCTTCATACTCAGCTTCATCTTCATCACCGCAATCCAGAAGGAAAAATGGATTTTACAGCAATTCCTGCAAACCCGTTATGTATCGTCTCGTGATCAATATGTCGCTCTGCAAACATGCAGAGGGAGGGGGTGGGGGGGTATTAAAAACAGGAGTATTACTGAGGCCTGGATTATCAGCTTAAATAGAGTCGGAGGGAATATCCACTTCTAAAGTATCTTTGAGCAAGGCATTGAAATGATTTATCCACAGCAGCTGCCTGCAGCAGCAGTGGAGGAACAGGCACAAAGCTCCAGTGTAATCCCTCCCGATGCATTCCCTCTGTCCAAGGCCACCGCCGGAACTCCACTCATGAAAGAAAGAAGAAGCAGAGAAGAAGAAGAGAAGCAGACGTCCACAGAAGAAGAGCGCTCCGGTTCAGCCTGAGAGGCTCAGACACCGTGTTAACGGGTCAGAACATCAAACGATACCTTTAGATACGTACCAACAGGGTGAGCAGACGCAATACGGGCGGGAAAAAAAACAATAACATCAATCATTCATTTATCAAGTCAAATATGAATCGAGCAGAGTTTATTCCTGTGTTGATTATGATCATAATGCATGAAGCAGATCAGCTCTACGGGACGGAATAAACCTCACACTACCACACCCTGACTTCAGATAAAGACACGTCTGGGCTGATTTGCATTTCATGATACGTCTTGAGCAACAAAAGGAAACACATTTTATATGCAGGCCTCCGACGGCTAATGAGCCCACGCAGGAGACATGATGTGGTCATTAAGAACAACGTGTCTTCCTCAGCAGCCACCTCTTCTCCTGATGATCTGCGTTTCTTCCTCCTGTCAAGCTAAAACACACTCTCACAACAATCACTTAGTCGGTGCGATTCCTCAATCGATGCGAGGCCCCAGCACCACGCCGACGCTCCGCCTCATTCCACCGATCATCTCACTTCCTCCTCCGATAACCTCGAGGCGGCATCAGCTGGAGTTAATGGATGAGCATGAATCCCTCTTAGTCACAACAGAATGAAGAAATAATACGGCCGTGAATACTTCAGCGGCGACGCGAGGAATCCGCTCGCTCAATCCGCCCCGGCTTGCAAAAAAGGAGCTGGCGATTACGTTCATTATTAATGCTTCGTCATGAAACTCAGATTTGTTTGTGGGCTCCGGAGGGAAAGTCCACTGAGCATCAATACTATTCCAAAGTAGCAGAGAGGAACTCTGCGGCTCATTGGACCGGGCCTTTCCAGTTCTGCTGTTACCCCGGTGACTCCTAAGGTAGAGCCTTCTCATTAGATCCCTTAAAAATAGACGTGGGTCTTCCGAGTCACTGAGTTCTCTCGGCCTCCCCCTGGAAGTTTTAATTAGAACGCCAGTCACTCGTGTTATCGTCGTTTCAAGAGGGCCGCTTCCACATTCCTGAGCTGCCCACTTCATCACGGGGTCAGAGGCACGCAGAGAGCGGACCGCTTGTGACAGCTGGACCACTTCCACCGCCGATGGAGAGCCGATGTGCCGTGATCTGAACGGATCATTGAAGAGATCAGAACAGTAAACGTGTGGACTCCTAACAGGTAGTTTAAAACGAAGAGAAAAGTCAGATTACACTGATCCCTCTACCTGCAACGAGCCGTCCAGATATGAGCACATGACCAGAAACACCAACCCAAACGTTGTGTTCAGCCACACTGCAGCTCCATGGAGCGTTACTCTGTGATGATGTGGATGTTTAAGGGGAGAACTTGGTGCTGAAGGCTCCATGGTCCATTCTGTCACAGAAACCAACAGAACAAGATTCTTCCTTTAAAAACTCTGACAACAGATGTGTCTGTTTACAATGTGGGAAAGCCAGCAGGCCCTCCAGATGTGGCTCTCAGACGTGAGTGATTGAATGAGGCAGGGGGTTTTTGGGAGGGGGGGGGGGATTTCAGAGCCAAATATCATCGTATTTCTCAGCTTTTCATAGAAGTGAAAAAAAGACTCCAAACCCAAAAAGATCTTTCATCTATAATGATATTTATATAATGATGAATCCTGCATCTACCTCCCATGTTTTGTGATGTAATGAAATAGTGAGTGTTGTACTTCTTTATCATCTTAGTTAATTAACATCTAGACTCTGAAGAATCAGTGTGTTCTGTGGACCAGATCAAAGCTGCTGTTGTGATGTTTCAGCTCCGTTAGTTCCACAGATACCAGCAGAGGTAAGAGGGAAGAGTGGACCGACCCTTTACCAGCACTACACTGATGAGCAGAGTCCTCATCAGACCTCCACCAGCTGACGTGTCTGAGATTCACTTCCATTGATCCGTGTGGTTTGGTTGCGTGCTCCTTGTCGCCTCCCTGCATCAGAACAGACTGACGACCTGGTGCTGACTCTCACCGGCGGCCATCGTTACTGTAGGTTCTGTTTGTCTCCTTCATTCAGGGGGAGGAGAGACGTGGGAGGAAGGGGTCTCTCATGTGAATGAACTGACCTGTGTTTGCACTATGCTGCCCCCTGTTGAAGAGCAGCTCTGCATGTTGTGTTGACATCAGGACTGATGTGGACTGATGTGGACTGATGTGGTGTTTGGTCTGGATCTCATGAGCCTTTAAAACCCAGACTGACTGTGTGTCACACTGAGGTGTCCTTAAGAGTCGTTTACTCTGGAGGAAAACAGACTTCTTATTCACAATATGTTCCACATGTAAGTTATATTTAATGACCATCATAAGCTGCTGGTTATTTCAATAGTTGAACGTCTTCAGCTTGAGGAAACACGAGGGTCTGGTTCACAGGTTCGGGTCCTGGATGCTCCAGCACAGACCGTGACGGAGGGAGAGGATGGAGGAACAAAGGGCCGCTGCCGCTGCTGGCACACAACGGGTTAACGTGTGCGAGCGTCCGAGTAGGCTGACGGTATTCACGCGCAATGATTAACGATATTGATTCACGAAACATGCGGGATTGTGATGCGTTAGCACCACGAGGGAACAAAGAGCCGAGCCCTCCTCTAATTGACATCACGTGATTAACAGTCAGAGCGGAACTGTCGCTCTGCTCCCCAATCATTAACTATTCACAACTTTGATTTCATGGAAATACCAGAATCTCCAGAAACGCCCGCGTGATGATCGCGGTCTGAAGCAGAGTGTGTGTGTGTGCGCGCTGCTGAGGAGAGGGACCGCTTCAGACCTGATCCCTAACTTGGTTTGTGGAGGGGGAGCGCCCCGCCCTCCCGGTCCTTATAACCACAAAGCCTGTTTGCAGGACGCACAAACACAACAGGAACACTGGAGACCACGTCGCCGTGCACGAACCGGTCCTGGAGACGAACCCTGGCTACAAAGACCTCGCGGATTACTCCGGCTGCTTCACCCTCATGACCGCGAGCGAACGACCAGACGCGGCCATGGATTTTCTCAATCACAACTATTTGAACGCGCGCAGCCCCTACGACTACACTTTCAATTTCTGGAACGACTATCTCGGGCTGACGACGTTGGTCACGAAGAACAATAAGCTCAGCATGCCCCAGAACCCGAACTCCATCACCGAGTCCCTCAAAGCGACCCTGGGCTTGGACGATTCCCCGCCGTGTCCGTGCGTAATCGCGGGCGGCGTCGGGGAGAGCGGACACCTGGACTGCTGCTGCCCGTCCGGGAGCCCCCCGCCGGCCTCCATCCTGGACTTGAAAGAGCGTTTCTCGATACTGAGCCCCTTCCAGAACCAGCTCGGCGTGCAGCTGCCGGAGCGAGAGGCGGGCTTCGGCGGGAGCTTCGCCGGGTTCGACCTGTTCGGCATGGAGAGGAAGATGCGCAAGCCCGCCTCCAGGAGCAAGCAGGAGCCCAAAATCTGCGTCTTCTGCCGAAACAACGGGGCGCCCGAGGAGGTGTACGGCTCCCACGTCCTGAAGACTCCGGACGGCAGGGTCGTGTGCCCGATCCTGAGGGCTTACACCTGCCCCCTGTGCAGCGCCAACGGGGACAATGCCCACACGATCAAGTACTGTCCCCTGTCCAAAGACCAGCCGTCCCAGAGACCCCTGAAGGGCGGCAGGGCGGTGGGCGGTAAGAGGATGAAGATCTTCTAGACAGACAGACTACAGAGTACATGGATTGCACTGAACTATTTCCAGATGACTGTTTTGATTTTGATTTCATAAACGTATTGATTTGATCCTCTCTCTAAGATCTCTTATATTTTTATAGTTATTTTATCGACATAGAACGACGTTATGCTTTATACATTGGATTTATTTTTCTTGCTAGTGTCTAGTCATTTGAGCGTGTGCATATACAAACGTGTATCAATAATCACACAGTGTGAGGACATTTGGAGAGTCGGTCATGTAAACACACTGACGTGGCAGAGAGGGATGAATGTCATATTTCTAAGTATTTTTGTACGCTGAGCGAAGCTCGCTGCGATTTCCTTTCTCGTCTTAGAAAACCAAAGTTATGTTTCCATTAAAGGATCCAGAATGTGTCATCGAGTTGCTCGTGAGGAGCTCTTCGGTCCCATCTGCCTAAAAAAAACAACAAAACTCCACAACATATTCTCCAACTTGCTCAAAAAGTTGACGTTCAATCTGCGAGGCAGGAATGGGAGAAGAGACAATGTGGCCTCTGTGCAGGACTCTGTTCTCTGGGGGACTTTATAATCAATTGTTGCCAAGCCAAACTGTCCTCCGGTCCTGTGTCACGAGGACATCCTCCGACTCCACAAGCGGTCATAATCCAGAGACACTAGCCCGTTTCTTTATGTTTACATTCCCAAATAAGTGCGACACACTGGATTTCCTTCTCTCCGTCGGCTCTCTTTCTTCACAGCGGTTAGTTCAGTGGTTTGTTTTGGTGTTGGTTTGGTCTCCACCGGACGGTCTCAAGCTGCTCTGAGTCTGTCCTCTGAGCGTGGAGGGAATGAATGTCAGCAGACGACGTGTTCTCCCGTTATTTCTCTTCCTAAAGAATCCCAAAAAAGATGCAAAAATGTAGTGAATGTATGATTGAAAGTGTCTTTGCAGGACTGCACATGTCTGACCGTTTTGTTTACCAAAGGAATACAATTGCATTGAAGACAGAAGAGAGATTTGCTGTATTGTACATAAAGTGATGTTTATTCAGTATTTTAACATTACAAGTGACTTCAGAGGGCGCTACCTCAACACCATTTTGTACTTACATGTAAAATGTCAACAGCAGTTTATTGATATAGTGCTGCCATTTATAATAAGGGTTTTGATAGTATTTTTGATCTTTGTATAACATAATTGTATTTTCATTTTGTCGCATTTTAACATGACGGAAGTGAATTTCCAAGAAGCTATAAGCGTCGCTCACCAGAAGGTGATTGTCTGTAAATAACGGTGACTCCATACTTTCTAAGGTTTAGTTGCTCAATGTTACATCCTGCATATTGAAACAGGCGGACACAATTTGCCACTTTTAACAGAGGATTTTTTTGATTAAATGAATAATAGAAAAAAAGAAAACACTGTTGAACTTTGTTATTTATATTTTGCCACGATTTCCTGTATGCTGCTGTGCAGAATAACAACATATGAATCCACTAGAGAAATAAAAACCTATCAAATACGTGGAGCTATGGTCGTGTTCTTCGGTGGGTTCTTCTTTGTTGGTGTGCAGGAGGCCGGAGTCACCGACTGCTTGCCCTGCTCGCCCTCACTGACTCCAGGCCGTCTGTGGATCCTGGAAGCGCTTCAGTCCTCCTGCACACAACGAGCTGCTCTGCTATCCTAAAGATGTGCCTCCGAAGGACAAACACAGTGCGGCGGTTGTTTAGGGAGGTCTGCCCACACAAGAATGTCTTGGCTCACGCCTCGCCATTCAAACGGATCATGTTTGCACTGAAGTGGGTTGAATAGCCGGCCCTCCCGGCCTTCTCCGCCTGCCATCTGTGGAATGGCTGCTGCTGACTTTAAAAGGGGCTCAAAGCAGGCGGAGGGCTTTGCTGCTGGGGGGTGGGGGGGGGGTGGCTGAACACAGTTGTGCAGCTGCGAGTGCTCGGTTTCTTACAAATGCTCCGTCAATGAGGGAACAATAAATAAAACCACGATGAGCTCATGAATGCTTTCACTGTCTCACGGCTCGACAGCAAAACAACCTCAGACGTTGATGATTGCTGCTGACGCTGAGCATGCTCTGCAGCAACACATCAAGGAGACTGTACATACATTAGCCCGAGGCAACCGGCTGGTGTCATCCACACCTTGGCTGTTACCCCCCCTTCCTCCCCCCTCCCTCCCTCCACCTTCATGCATCTCCCCAGCTGAGGCTGCGCCATTAAAAATGGATGACTACTAAGTGCAACAGGGATTTATCTCTGTGAGAACGGTGGTGGAAAAGCCCGGCGGGCTCACATTTCAGGCAAACACAGTAGGCTAACAGGTCCTATTCCCTCTACGCCGCCTCCATTAGCCGCTCTGCACACAGGCCCTTATAATCTACTTAGATGCACCATTCATGAGATATGTATCTCCCATGATCAGATCACATGTGGCTGGTTTTTATGCAATATACATGTATATATATGTATAATATATTTGTGTGCACGACAAACCTCCCTGCAGAGCTCGACGGGCAGAGAAACAGAGTTCTGCCGTGTACTAAATGTTCTTTAACAGACGGGAGATGACTGAGGAAGACAATAAGGCAGCATCATCGGTCAGCTGTTGTATCCGTTATCACCAGAATGAGGCAGGTGATCAGGATCAGCGTTAGTTAGTCTTTGCCGTTGGTGTGATTCAGAGGGTTCATGTCTCCCGGTTAAAGAGCTGCACTCGCTGTACGGCAGACGTACCGTGAGACCCGATCAGACGGGCTCAGCTGCTCCGTCACCGTGCGACTGATCGATGGGAAGGCTTCATGGACTCGTCTGATGTCACTGAACTACAGAGACACAACAGCTGATCCGTGGCTGTGAATCCATTCACGATGGAGTTAACCTGGAGTTCAGTAGGTTTAGTCTCGGTCTCTCTTTTATTGTTTTTCCAGAAAGTTCTGTTAAGTTCTGATCACGCTACGATCAGCTGATCATCAGGAGTCTAAAAACTTAGATGTTTAAACCACTTATCTATTATTTTAGCTTTTTGTGCTTTTTACGCACCGTAACAATAAATACACCATCAGCATCACAGCCATTTAAATCCCATGTGTGATTATTTCCCTCTTAAATTCATATTCTCTTTATTTTCTTTATTTTATTTTATACAGTCTCTCTCTGTAATTGGAGGACTCTGGAGGACTCACTGTAGTGGATTACTTTTCAGTCTGAAGGTTTTTTTAAGCCTCTCTCTCGCTCACAACACAAACACTAAAACCAACGAACATCTTGCTTTGTCTTCAGTGATGAAGGTTTACAATCTGCATTCATTGGGATAAATGTCTCTGCAGTTAGTCTTTAATAATATGTATTATTTAATAATATGCTCTCCTCAAAGCCACCGGCCTCCGCTGACAGATTTACCTTCGCTGATGATCGTGAAACACTTTCTATTCAAACTCATCGAAACCATCTGTGTGAGTCTTCAAACAGTCAGCGACTGGTTTACAGTTTCAGAGAGAGACTGAATAAAGATCAGATACATGAGCGCTTTAATAAGCTGCTCTCCGCTGCATTCATGCTCACAGAAAAACACAACAGATACCGACAATCCTATGTTTAGAGGTTTTTCTTGTGTTTAAAAAACCTGCAACAAAAAAGCTATTATTTACCGTTTATTGACAGTTAAGGTTAGTATTTCTCTAGTTTCTCAGACGATGAAATGCTCCCTTCATCCATGCGTTTTCTTATTCCTTATTGCCATCCTAACGTGACAAAATGAAACCCTGGCCCACTTTAACAGAATCTTCTTCATCGTGTAATAATGTAAAAGGCAAACAATAAGATATGAATCTGGAGAATGAATCCATCGGTCCAATCAGCTCTCTGAAAACACTCGCAGTAATGATGCACCGTCTCCTTCTTTGTTCCGGCCGTCACAGCCTCTCTGCTGGCTGCAGATATGCGTTTTAAAATACTCTTAATGATGCGGACTGAGAAACGGCATCACAATACCATAGATCACACAGCGAGCCTGTATGTGGCGTAATAGAGCTGAAACATTAAAACCCGATCCGTCTGGTTCTGCAGGACAAAGACCGAGGCGGCTCTGCCGAATGACCTCGTGGCCCATTTGCATAGAATCCCTCTCTTTCATTGACCCCTCGTGACAACAGTGCAGACGGCCGATAATAAGTCACAGATCTGCAGAACTCATTTATGGGTCCCATCATCTCCCAGCACACACTGGTAATGAGGATGCTCCTGTCGCCTAGCAACTCCTGGGGATAAAATTGGACAGCAGCTGAGCATGAAAGTCATTCCACAGAGCGAGCCGGAGAGGATACCATCTCTGGCCTTCACATTACACGGCTTATTGGTGCCGGTTTGATTTTAAAATTGGAATAAGGGAAAAAAAAAAAAACAGAAAAGAGAAACCCTGAAAAGGTTTGTGGAACAGACCCTTTGAAGCTCATGACCACCCCCTGTGGGGAAGAACGGCATTACAAAAACATGAATACCTGTTGTGTGACACTTATGGTATCCACTGTTATTCAAAGCCACCGAAGTGGAAGGGATCACGATGACGAGTGCGGTGTTATTGAACTCTCCGTCAGCGACGCCGCGCTGACCATTCGCGGTGCTCCGAGATAACGACTCTGTCCCTCTGAGGGCAGATCACAGCTCTGATGCCGTAATTGAAATTTCACAAAGGATTTATCTGAAACCAGAAAGCGTTGCTGTTTAAGTGAGCCGGACAGGTTATTAAGTTTCTCTCACAGCGTGATCAGCTTACTTCTCAGCGGCTGTTTCTCTGGTGCAGATGTACTGTCAGTTGGAATAATCCTCCAAGTCACCGGTGCGTATCCGCAGAAGATCTGCACGGCGTCGAGTAGTCTCAACATTTACTCTGTGGCTGTGTTTTCTTAAAAAGTTGTTCTGCATTAGAATCAGACGCTCGTTGGTCTGCTTCAGTCACTTCCTGTCTGTGGGCGTTCTCAGCTCATCCACTAGAATAACCACTTCATATAAAAATATGAAACAAGACAGCAAGGGCCTGGCTTTCTGTGTGTGCCACGTGGTATAAAGAGGTTCTAGAATCAGGAACCTGTAGACGTGGTCTTGAACCGTCTCCGTGTCTTTCTGCAGACTGAGGACGAATCCGACTGAACGATGACGTCATGTAATGTTTTACGAATAGACCTTTTGGGCGCCTTTCTCTTGCGATGTTTGTTAATGCAGTACAGCTGACAGAACGCTTCACACTACTCTGTACCGCTTCACACTACTCTAGAACGCTTCACACTACTCTAGAACGCTTCACACTACTCTGTACCGCTTCACACTACTCTAGAACGCTTCACACTACTCTAGAACGCTTCACACTACTCTGTACCGCTTCACACTACTCTAGAACGCTTCACACTACTCTGTAGCGCTTCACACTACTCTGTACCGCTTCACACTACTCTAGAACGCTTCACACTACTCTGTACCGCTTCACACTACTCTAGAACGCTTCACACTACTCTGTACCGCTTCACACTACTCTGTACCGCTTCACACTACTTTGTACCGCTTCACACTACTCTGTACCGCTTCACACTACTCTAGAACGCGTCACACTACTATAGAACACTTCACACTACTCTAGAACGCGTCACACTACTCTAGAACGCGTCACACTACTCTAGAACGCTTCACACTATAGAACGCTTCACACTACTCTAGAACGCGTCACACTACTCTGTACCGCTTCACACTACTATAGAACGCGTCACACTACTCTAGAACGCTTCACACTACTATAGAACTCTTCACACTACTATAGAACGCTTCACACTACTCTAGAACGCTTCACACTACTCTAGAACGCGTCACACTACTCTAGAACGCTTCACACTACTCTAGAACGCTTCACACTACTCTGTACCGCTTCACACTACTCTAGAACGCTTCACACTACTCTAGAACGCTTCACACTACTCTGTACCGCTTCACACTACTCTGTACCGCTTCACACTACTCTGTACCGCTTCACACTACTCTAGAACGCTTCACACTACTCTGTACCGCTTCACACTACTCTGTACCGCTTCACACTACTTTGTACCGCTTCACACTACTCTGTACCGCTTCACACTACTCTAGAACGCGTCACACTACTATAGAACACTTCACACTACTCTAGAACGCGTCACACTACTCTAGAACGCTTCACACTACTCTAGAACGCTTCACACTATAGAACGCTTCACACTACTCTAGAACGCGTCACACTACTCTGTACCGCTTCACACTACTATAGAACACTTCACACTACTCTAGAACGCGTCACACTACTCTAGAACGCTTCACACTACTATAGAACGCTTCACACTACTATAGAACGCTTCACACTACTCTAGAACGCGTCACACTACTCTAGAACGCTTCACACTACTCTAGAACGGGTCACACTACTCTAGAACGCGTCACACTACTCTAGAACTCTTCACACTACTCTAGAACTCTTCAGCGCTGTGTCTGTGTGCCGTTCAGCTGGTTCCAGTGCTACTGGTTAAATCTCGAATGAGACTAGTGCTCCGGTGTTCTGCTGAAGTCTTACACAGACTCAATACACAACCAGACTTCATATCCACATCAATGACACACACATCACCAAGACCAACATCGTTAACAACACGGCTGCTCACACAACCACACAACTACGCAACTACGCCCTGCAACAGAATCCACACATTCAGCTCGATCACAAGAAAATATTCCGTTACCTTCACAGAGAACGGACCACAGAGGCCTTTGTTAGGGTCCCCACATGTATCCGTACTGGGTCTGTACTTCTAATGCAGTGTAACCATGACGTTGGAGCAGAAACAGAATCCACTGATGTTCATGTTGAACAGAGTAATGTTTTCTAAAAAGGTACAACATTTGTATTGTGGAGCATTTGCAACCTGCGACCCATAAAAGAAGGTATTTAATGGAAACATAAGAGAAACTTCACCAACAGCTCTGTTCACGTTGGTGAAGAACTGTCCTGATATTGCTGACACGGTGAGCTGTTAAAAGCTATTTTTACTGACAAATGACAGGTATTGTTTTTGAGCCAGGCTTTCAGAAATATAATGTCCCGTTTCGTTTTTCCTTTGGTTGGATTCATTATTCATGAGCTTTCACTTGTTTGTAACAAACCTAACGGTTATAGAGACAAACACACACTGCCTCTCACGTCTGCACACCTGGTCCATCACTGCAGGAAATGGCGGCGCTTGCATGATTGCGGTGTTTGGTGTCGACGGCTCAAACCAGAAAATATGTGTAAACACTGGGTTTGATGGTGAAACGGCTCCAAAACAACGATCGGCTTCTCAATTACATTCCCAAAGGAAAGTGTTTCCTCCCGGACTGCAGTGGCAGCTCTGAACATGTGATTAACGCTGTAGACTGAATGAAACAACACAAAGAGAAACTACTTGGTAAGATTTAGTAAAACATCGTCAAAGACAAACGTACGTGAAATAAAACTTTGTCAATTAAGCTTCCCTTGAAACATAATTGACGATGCAGTTCCATTGTAAAGTAATCTTTAGGCTGGTGATGCGTTTACAGGTTATAATGTATATAATCAACCTGCACTGAAGGAAAAAGACAAAGTCTGTCAATCGTCACATCTCTGGTGAGTTGTTCTTTTGATAGAAAGTAGAAATTATTGACATTTTGAAATCAAAGAGCAGCTTAGCGTCATGGCTGTTACATGAAACACTCTGTTTAAACGTCTGATGTTCCTCTACAGTAGATCAGTAGATGAGTAGAGCTTTACAGTAGATCAGTAGATGAGTAGAGCTTTACAGTAGATGAGTAGATCAGTAGAGCTTTACAGTAGATGAGTAGATCAGTAGAGCTTTACAGTAGATCAGTAGATCAGATGAGCTTTAAAGGTAAACATGAAGATTTAAATCATGTTTCTCGGCTTCGTTAGCGTTTGTTCGTCTGTCTGACGGTTCATTCTCACGGCACCCTGCTTTGTCATTGACCCACAACAACAACAACAACAACAACAACAACGTTGAAAGCAGATAACAAGTTACACATCTGCAGAACTCACTTATTGGTCCCATCATTTCCCACAATACACTTGTGCAATATGAGGATATTCCTGTCGCCTAGCAACTCCTGGAGATAAAATTGGACAGCAGCCGAGCATGAAAGTCATTCCACAGAGCAGCAGAGAGGACATCTTCAGCGCTCACCTCATGGCCTGCTGGGGATGAGGAGCCAATCATATCACACGATATCTGACAACAAATGTTATTTAAATGTGCACTACCAAATGATGTGTACACGACTGTGTCTACATAAACAACGTATGTACTGTAAGGGTGATCAACTCAAGAAGCTGTTAAAATGATCCTCACTGTTCTATCACATGGGTATATATATATATATATATATATATACACACACTGATGTTTACACAGACTACTTCTGACATCTACTCACTGAGCCGTGAGTCAGTCAGTCAGTCTACAGTCAGTCAGTCAGTTTACAGTCAGTCAGCCAGTCTACAGTCAGTCTACAGTCAGTCTACAGCCAGTCTGCAGTCAGTCTGCAGTTAGTCTACAGTCAGTCAACAGTCAGTCAGTCTACAGTCAGTCTACAGTCAGTCTACAGTCAGTCAGTCTACAGCCAGTCAGTCAGTCTACAGTCAGTCTACAGCCAGTCAGTCAGTCAGTCTACAGTCAGTCTGCAGTTAGTCTACAGTCAGTCAGTCAGTCTACAGTCAATCTACAGTCAGTCAGTCTACAGCCAGTCAGTCAGTCTACAGTCAGTCTACAGTCAGTCAGTCTACAGCCAGTCAGTCAGTCTACAGTCAGTCTACAGTTAGTCAGTCTACAGTCAGTCAGTCTACAGTCAGTCAGTCTACAGTCAGTCTACAGTTAGTCAGTCTACAGCCAGTCAGTCAGTCTAAAGTCAGTCTACAGTTAGTCAGTCTACAGTCAGTCTACAGTCAGTCAGTCTACAGCCAGTCAGTCAGTCTAAAGTCAGTCTACAGTCAGTCAGTCTACAGTCAGTCTACAGTCAGTCAGTCTACAGCCAGTCAGTCAGTCTACAGTCAGTCTACAGTTAGTCAGTCTACAGTCAGTCAGTCTACAGTCAGTCTACAGTTAGTCAGTCTACAGCCAGTCAGTCAGTCAGTCTAAAGTCAGTCTACAGTTAGTCAGTCTACAGTCAGTCAGTCAGTCTACAGTCAGTCTACAGTCAGTCTACAGTTAGTCAGTCTACAGCCAGTCAGTCAGTCTACAGTCAGTCTACAGTCAGTCAGTCTACAGTCAGTCTACAGTCAGTCAGTCTACAGTCAGTCAGTATACAATCAGTCCGTATCCAGTGTGAACCGTGTACCGAGGTGTTTTGTGGTAAAAACGTCGTCATTCATGCCGTGTATCATTTCTTCTTAGTAGCAACTAATCCAAAAACCTATATTACTATATTATTATATTTCTAATCAGTCTGTAGTTTATATTCACAACAGAGAAGTGACGACATGAAGTGTATGTCTACTTAAACGTATCAGTATACAAACAAAAAGATGCAAATCACAAAGACGATAGAGGAGCTTACAGCTGCAGACATTCATTATACAGACAAGTCTACAGAAACACATGTTGCTCTTTGTTGTCAGCGTGGAAACTTTATTCACCAGTATGTAATAGTTAAATTGATATTTGACTGAACAAACGTCAGAGTGTTGTATTGGTTTTCATATAAACTGCAAAAATGTATACAATTTGTGTACTGTGTACATTAGAGTCTAGTATGGAAGTACAGTATGAGCATTAGCATATAGCACATAGCGCTACTACCAGTATGGAATTGTGAGGAATCACATTTCATAATGTTTTGGAGCACATCGGGGTCGGTGACCTCCTGGAATAACTTGGGTGTAATCAGTGACTGTAAAACATGAGATATTAAAACACTCTCATGCATCACAACGTGTTTTCATTCTCATTCTTAATCCTCGTGGACGAAATGTTCATTAAAAAACGGCCCAGGGTTGTTGTTTTGTGATGGTGTTGTTACATTGATCACCGTCCAAGTGGTAAATTGATTTGTTTTCATCTCTTCTTACTTAATAATGCAGTGGATTAAACTGCCAGAGGGCGGTCTACTCCGCACACCGGAGATCGTTTCTGGGTAACACCGACGAAAATGTAACTGCAGGTTTCAGAGAAACGTACAAGATTCATTTCTGTTCACAAGTAATGAACAGCAGCTCGGCTCATGGTTGGACCCAACTTTAGACCAAAACTCCACCCGGCTGCTGTAGTTCCACGTGTGGCTCACTAATGCTTGGAATACACTACGTCAGCACCACCGAAGTATCTTCAGACATGAAACCAAAGAGGACGGATGAAGCTGTGAGTCACTGTGGCTTTCCAGGAATCAGAGAACGGATGAACTCATCTTTATGCTTGCAAACGTTTTAATAAACCTACTTTTTGCAGAGGTTGGAGCTGAGTGATTACGGTTGATTTACAGAGAGGAGAAACAAGCTGCATTTCTTAGAACTCTGTAATCTGAAATCTTTATCCATCCCTGATTTCAAACAAAGATCAGCCACAGCTGCTGGTCGAGCCGAGAAACACAACTGAAAGCCATTACAACTCAAACATCTCGTCTCTGAAATGAAGAATACTCGGTAGTACTCTGAAGAATACTCGGTAGATGTACTACGTGCAGAGACGCTGCCCTTCATTTGCTCCCAGAAACACACGACAGGTGCTGCTAAGAAGAGACTCGTTCACCGCAGGGATCACGGCAACAGCTCGGCCCGGCCGGCCGGTTCCTCGCTCCGTTCAGTTCATGTGTGTGTGTTTTTGTCAGTGGGAAAATTCCAGCGCTGCACCGGGTCCCATGTGGTTGTGGTTTGGGTGAGAGGCACAGTAATGCGTTTGTGACGCAAGAGGGAGGAAATTGCAGAAGCTTCCTGCACAACTGTGCTTTTGTACCACTTCCAGGTGGATACAAAGCCGGTCTTTAGGCCAGCAAGACCTGGAGCAGGAAGATGGTGCAACAGCACAACCCCAAGGCTGGAAGAGGTACTTCATCTGGAGAGATTAAAAAAACCTCTTCAGCTTCATGCAACTGCACCTTCAAATGGATGTTCTGAGGTGTTCAACACACAGGACTCTGGTGGTGCAGTAGGACATCTGAGCAAATCTGAAGGTTCATTTGTAAAACTGAGCGCCGCTGATAAGAGTTCGGTAGAATCCTGTCACAATCTAGAAGCTTCTCCATCTCAACATCCTTCCATTCCTCATCCACTGGCTTCACACTCCTCAAGAACCAGACCACCCAGGCACAGCGACGGGATCAACCTTCACCACCGACACTGGAGCCCTCAGGACCACGTCCTCTAGTCCTGCTGGGACTTGATCTCCAGAGCGGTCTCGTGGACGCTTCCATATTGAGTGTGCTGCATCATCTCTGCCTGTTGACTACATATTGTTACATATGTGGACATTATGTATAATAATAATAATAATAATAATAATGATCTCTAAGACTGCAGCAGGTGACCCACACAAGGCAGACAGATGGCTAAACATACAACTCAATGAAGATCCATCATTAATCAAAGCGCTGGATGAACTTTATGAACTCAAAAAGCAAAAACTGAAATTAACCTCTAGCACCATCTGCTGTTTGATCGTTGAAGGTAAACGTGTTTCATTGACAGAAGAAGAAGAAGTGAAGCCTTTGATTGAATAACATTGAGTTTGACACCACTGCAGTATGAACGAGTCTGTGAGTATTACTCAGACTGTCCCTTGTAGTCCAGAGTCTAACAGAAATCCTGATTCAGAGCAGAGTCAGATGAAGTGGTGAAGGCTACAAACAGAGTTGTCGGTGTAAATCCCAGGACTGGATAAGTGTGGACGGACAAGTGACGTTTTCCTTCTCCTTCAACAGAAACACTAACATGAGCTACTGAAGCCCCAACCGCCAACATTAAAACATTAAAAACATTAAAAACATGCCTGAGCTGAATGATGTCATTGTGAGTCAGCTGATTGAAATATAAACAGCTGGAAGAAACACGAGGGAGGAAGTCACATTCTTTGGTTTCCAGACAAACTGTGACATCTGAAAGCAGCCAATAGCTCCACAGCATCCGTGATGTGTGTGTGTGTGTGTGTGTGTGTGTGTGTGTGTGTGTGTGTGTGTGTGTGTGTGTGTGTGTGTGTGTGTGTGTTATTCATAATAATCTTAATCTGCTGTTTCATGTAAATATGTTCCAACAACAGCTTCCAAACTGTCTTTAGATCAGACGTAGGTGTCCAGACACACGGCGTGTTCATGGTCCTTTATCGCATGTTTCAGCTGCTTCCTGTCAGCTCACAACATTCACTATACACTCAGGAAACACACCGGGACACATGGTGTCACGTTTACAACACGACAACAAGAACCTTCTACATGACCGACCTTTGTATTTACAGAAACCTTAAACCAGTGAGGCCTCAGCAGAATGAAGCAGAAAAGAGGACAACACACATACAAGAGTATGAACTCAATAAATACAAGAGTATGAACTCAATAAGTACAAGAGTATGAACTCAATAAACACAAGAGTATGAACTCAATAAATACAAGAGTATGAACTCAATAAACACAAGAGTATGAACTCAATAAACACAAGAGTATGAACTCAATAAACACAAGAGTATGAACTCAATAAGTACAAGAGTATGAACTCAATAAGTACAAGAGTATGAACTCAATAAGTACAAGAGTATGAACTCAATAAACACAAGAGTATGAACTCAATAAATACAAGAGTATGAACTCAATAAACACAAGAGTATGAACTCAATAAACACAAGAGTATGAACTCAATAAACACAAGAGTATGAACTCAATAAGTACAAGAGTATGAACTCAATAAGTACAAGAGTATGAACTCAATAAGTACAAGAGTATGAACTCAATAAACACAAGAGTATGAACTCAATAAATACAAGAGTATGAACTCAATAAGTACAAGAGTATGAACTCAATAAACACAAGAGTATGAACTCAATAAATACAAGAGTATGAACTCAATAAGTACAAGAGTATGAACTCAATAAACACAAGAGTATGAACTCAATAAATACAAGAGTATGAACTCAATAAGTACAAGAGTATGAACTCAATAAGTACAAGAGTATGAACTCAATAAATACAAGAGTATGAACTCAATAAATACAAGAGTATGAACTCAATAAGTACAAGAGTATGAACTCAATAAATACAAGAGTATGAACTCAATAAATACAAGAGTATGAACTCAATAAATACAAGAGTATGAACTCAATAAGTACAAGAGTATGAACTCAATAAACACAAGAGTATGAACTCAATAAATACAAGAGTATGAACTCAATAAATACAAGAGTATGAACTCAATAAGTACAAGAGTATGAACTCAATAAGTACAAGAGTATGAACTCAATAAACACAAGAGTATGAACTCAATAAATACAAGAGTATGAACTCAATAAGTACAAGAGTATGAACTCAATAAGTACAAGAGTATGAACTCAATAAGTACAAGAGTATGAACTCAATAAATACAAGAGTATGAACTCAATAAGTACAAGAGTATGAACTCAATAAGTACAAGAGTATGAACTCAATAAATACAAGAGTATGAACTCAATAAATACAAGAGTATGAACTCAATAAGTACAAGAGTATGAACTCAATAAATACAAGAGTATGAACTCAATAAGTACAAGAGTATGAACTCAATAAGTACAAGAGTATGAACTCAATAAACACAAGAGTATGAACTCAATAAATACAAGAGTATGAACTCAATAAGTACAAGAGTATGAACTCAATAAATACAAGAGTATGAACTCCACGGTGATGCAACATTCACAAACACACTGAAGCACAAAGAGCTGCTCTCACACACACACACACACACACACACACACACACACACACACACACACACACACACACACACACACACACACACACACACACACACACACACACACACACACGACGCTACGCTGCAGAGCAACATCGACCTTCTTCCTGTTCCTAACATGTGTGTGTGTTTCTGGTCTCACCTGACTGAACGGCGTTGTGTGACTCTTGTGGTTCCAGAAGTCCTCCTCGGTCTGCTCCAGGTTCAACTTCTCAACACACAGTAGAACCGGTCCACTCGGCCTGTCCGTACCAGAAGAACCGGTCCTCAAAGCTCCTCCGTCTCAGTGATCTCTTTGAAGTGTTCATGACACGTTGAGCTGAAGGTGTCACACACACCCAGCAGGAGCACGTCAGCATGCCAGCCCCACCTGTCACACACCTGTTGGTGACACAGAATCAGGGGTGAGCTTGATTTGGGTCACTGAGCCGCTGGCCGGGTGGTGCACTGAATCTCTGCTTTATTATAACAAGGCTAATGACGTCACAACCGACTCAAAACAAGACCAAGGAAACAGAAAGTCCTGCCTTTGTTAAAGATGTGAATAATACAACTCATCACTTCACTTACAAGACGGCAGGCGACACGTCTCATCTGGATTCACTTCTTTATGTGTGAGGAGGAATCAGAGACAACTGTAATCTCACCGGCTGCCACAAGGTGTCAGTCTTCTACAACCTACAGCAGAGCGTCTCAGTCCATGTGAGACGATAGTGATGTTGTATCTCTGTCACACAATGAGACACACTCACACACACACATTCACACACTCACACTCATTCAGTCATCACCTCACTGCTATATATATATATATATATATATATATATATATATATATATATCTATATATATATATATAGATATAAATATATATATATAAATCTATATATATATATAAATATATATATATTTATATATATATATAAATATATATATATATATTTATATATATAAATATATATATATATTTATATATATATATATATATATATATTTATATATATATATATATATATATATATATATATATATATATTTATATATATATATATATATATATATATATATTTATATATATATATATATATATATATATATATAGATATAGATATATATAAGATATATATATATATATAAACATATATATAGATATATGAGCTCACGGTCTCTCTTATGAAGTTTATTTAAACATAAAAAACATCTTCTATAAACAATAATAAAAACTCAAAGAAGGTTATTCTGCTGGTGATTGTGAAGCTTTTATTATTGTTTCCTTGTAATGTGATCATTCTCAGTGAGATATGATGTGATATGATGAGATATGATGTGTTGATATGATGTGTTGAGATTACCTTTACTATTCATAGACGGGTCAACACCATCTATAAACCAACTCTGTGTATTAATATGGGTTCAGTATATATAAGTTGTAAATCTTTAATCATAATTTAGTTTTTATTGATGCTCTGAGATGAATTGAGGATACGGTGAGTCTGATTCATATTGAAGACATTTGATTTCAATGCAGGTGAAATTAAAAAGCAGATGCAGTGAACTTTCTTTAATATATTTCATTTCATAAACCATATCTGTGTCTGGATGTTTGCTTCTAAAGCTTCTGAGTCTTGTTGGACGTCCTCAATGGCTGAAGCCTCGGTCCAAACCGACTCTTTAATGCTGTTTAATATTCTGTTTAATATTCTGTTTTATTCTGTTTAATATTCTGTTTTATTCTGTTTAACATTCTGTTTTATTTTGTTTTATTTTGTTTAATTCTGTTTAATTCTATTTTATTTTGTTTTATTTTGTTTAATTATGTTTTATTTTGTTTAATTATGTTTTATTCTGTTTTATTTTGTTTTATTCTGTTTAATTCTGTTTTATTTTGTTTTATTTTGTTTTATTCTGGTTTATTTTGTTTTATTTTATCCTGTTTTATTTTGTTTTGTTCCGTTTTATTTTGTTTTGTTCTGTTTTATTCTGTTTTATTTTGTTTTGTTCCGTTTTATTTTGTTTTGTTCTGTTTTATTCTGTTTTATTTAGTTTTATTCTGTTTTATTTTGTTTAATTCTGTTTTATTCTGTTTTATTTTGTTTTATTCAGGTTTATTTAGTTTTATTCTGTTTTATTTAGGTTTATTTTGTTTTATTTTGTTTTATTCTGTTTTATTTTGTTTTATTTTGTTTTATTCAGGTTTATTTAGTTTTATTCTGTTTTATTTAGGTTTATTTTGTTTTATTCTGTTTTATTTAGTTTTATTCCGTTTTATTTAGTTTTATTCTGTTTTGTTCTGTTTTATTCCTCAGTTAACTCGCCACAGCCTGTAGGATCCACATCATTTCTAAAGGAATTTAACTATTCACAGCCTCTCAAAACTCCACCTACCTCTAAATAATAGCTCTGTTTTTTATAACACACACACACACACACACACACACACACACACACACACACACACACACACACACACACACACACACACACACACACACACACCCCCTCCAATGAATGTTAATGCAGTATGGTCGCAGCCTGGCCAGGGGTGGGGACTGACTTGTTTCCAAACACTTAATTCAATTTGTCATCGCCATTCAGGGAGACTCAAGTGGTCTAATTTGTGTTAATGAGGGGTAATAAAGTCATAGCCCCCTATATTACTGCCAGGGGGGCGTAAGAGAGAGTGTGTGTGTTAAGGGTGTGTGTGTGTGTGTAGGGATGGGGGGGGGGCAGGTATTGCCTGGCTGTTCTCCTCCTGCGTGCCGTCCATCAGGACACCGCACACCCCTCCTTTCTCTCTATTGTAGCCCTAATTAGATAGCCTTTGTTGGGCTAATGCTGCCGCCATCTGGTCGGCCGTCCGGGGGTGTCGGCCTTAGGGTGGAGGCGGCGGGGAGGGGGGGTCTCTCCTCCCATCCTCCCCTCAGTCAATACCTCTGGCCAGGACCATCTCCCCCCTTTGGCTGACACCACAAGGACCCTTTCACACTTGAAGGAATTAGTGAAAGATTGATGTCCCGCCCTCCCTCTGTCAGTGTGAGAGGGCACAGCAACACGGCGGAGAGGCTTTCTCCCAGCGGCCGACATGTTGTGTTCCACCCGTCCACACTGCAGCAGAGCAGACAGACTATCGGGAAGGTTGAGATGTAGATTTGAGCCGTTTGGTCGTAAGAAAGAGCCAGAAGTAGAAGGTAGCGTTCACAACCAGCCTCTGCCAGCTGTGTGAGTGAGTGGAGGTGTTCTGTGAAAAGGCATCAGGTGTTGTCTGGCTTTTCTCCACATGTAGCATCATAAAGGATTATTTTATCGAACAGGAGGAAGTGAAAGCACCACAGCGTTCTCAAACACAGAAGACACTCATGGACACTTCGGTCATTTTAGATTAGCCACAGCTCTGGAACCAGAGCTCCTCACTGGGTCGGATGAGTCAAATATGAGGATGAATTTCCTCCACAACGATCAATAGAGTAACTTAACGTCAGCGTGTTTCTGTCACGGCGTACACCAGTCTATCCTGCTGCACACCAGAGCAGACACCAAACTACAATCACCAGAATAACAGCAGAATAACACTAGAATAACAGCAGAATAACACTAGAATAAACAGCAGAATAACAGCAGAATAAGAGCAGAATAAACAGCAGAATAACAGCAGAATAAACAGCAGAATAACAGCAGAATAAACAGCAGAATAAACAGCAGAATAACAGCAGAATAACAGCAGAATAACACTAGAATAACAGCAGAATAACAGCAGAATAACACTAGAATAACAGCAGAATAACAGCAGAATAACACTAGAAGAAACAGCAGAATAACAGCAGAATAACAGCAGAATAAACAGCAGAATAACACTAGAATAACACTAGAATAACAGCAGAATAACACTAGAATAACAGCAGAATAACACTAGAATAACAGCAGAATAACACTAGAATAACACTAGAATAACAGCAGAATAACAGCAGAATAACAGCAGAATAACACTAGAATAACAGCAGAATAACAGCAGAATAACACTAGAATAACAGCAGAATAACAGCAGAATAACACTAGAATAACAGCAGAATAACAGCAGAATAACACTAGAATAACAGTAGAATAACAGCAGAATAACACTAGAATAACAGCAGAATAACACTAGAATAACACTAGAATAACACTAGAATAACAGCAGAATAACACTAGAATAACACTAGAATAACAGCAGAATAACAGCAGAATAAGGAGCAGAATAAACAGCAGATAACAGCAGAATAACAGCAGAATAACACTAGAATAACAGCAGAATAACAGCAGAATAACACTAGAATAACACTAGAATAACAGCAGAATAAGGAGCAGAATAAACAGCAGAATAACAGCAGAATAACAGCTGTTATTGGCCTGTTTGTCACTCAATGATTGAGTTACAGAAGGAGTTAACTGTCATGCTCTGTCCTCTATTGCTGAGCAGTTGAATATGTGATCGGTTTGTGGAGAAGACAAAGTGTCTAGAAAGTCTTTTAAAAACAGTTCTTCAAAACACACAAATGAACACAAGCCCAACATGTGATAATTATCCTCTTTGCATGATGTGTTATGATCCTTCTGCACTGTGGCACATTTCATAAAATCATACTTCTTACACCTTTGACGTAGAAAGCGAGCGGAGAGATGACTCACAACTGTCCGTAGTTTGACTGATCTGATCTGATCTGTGATGAGATGAATATATGAATATAAGAAAGAAAGAAAGACTCCACAGTCACACAGCGAGGACGTCTCCTCAGAGACACCGACCTGTGTCCTCAGTCACTGTTTGTTCTGCTAATAATGTTTGTGTTAGAGACGTGCATGTGTGAACGTGTGTGTGTGTGTGTGTGTGTGTGTGTGTGTGTGTGTGATGGGGGGGTTGTTAAGATTCTCTCTCTCTCTCTCTCTCTCTCTCTCTCTCTCTCTCTCTCTCTCTCTCCCCTTACATGACCTGTTGGCTGACTGTTCCTCCTTCACGCCTCTTTCATCCCCAGAACAACATCGTCCATCTGCCCCCCCCCCCCGTGTGTTGAGGAGTTTCTTTAATCTGAGTTGTTTACAATGTTGTCGTCTGTCTAAAGTATCAAAGCTGAGAGTTTGCTTCAGTTTAACACCATCAGTGATTCCAGTTGTTGGTTTTTAGTAACAGCAGAATCAGAGAAGCTTCAGATCAACAAACAGGAAACAGAGTGAAACTCATCATGAACAGAAGATCCAGAGAAGACGTCACAGTGCAACAGGAAACATCCTCATGTTTGTCATCTAACATCTGTACCGTCTATCATCAGGATTTATTTGATCAAACTGAACATGTTGCTGTTTTCACCTCCCTGTAAACAGATGGATGAAGAAGCTGCTCGTCTTCCTTCCTGTTCTTTTCATACCTCAGTTCTTCTTGAATGCAGACAGAACGACGCGATGAAGACGACTCATAACTACGTCTGGATCTCCACGTTGTAAATCAACCTTCCTGCACAGAAAGCAGCACATTCCAAACATGCTTCTCGGACTCAGAGCTTCATTCCAGCCATTTTTTTTCACGCCGTGTTGAAATTCAGAGAAACGCAGCGAGGCTGAAGCTCCGACAGCAGGCCGCTCTGAGAGCTGTTGTTTTAGCTGTGAGAGTTTTCCTTGGAGTTCTAAATGTGCATAACTTCAGGCCTCCATCCTCTAATCCTGGAAGTCAAACTTCATTAAAGCGTTCGCTTCATCTTCGGCGGTCGGTCGACGTCTCCCCGCTTCAGCCACATGGCGAAGCCTTCGTGTGACGCTCTTATTAAGAGGGAGTTGTTCTCCGTTAGCAAAATTAGGCTTGAATGAAATCAGATACGATTAAGGAACTTATTAGTTCTTGTCATGTTCTTGTGGGTAATACAATAAACACGGCCGTCCACTAATCACAACCATCGGGGCTGCAATCACACCGACAACCACAGGGGGCGTCGGCTCCGCTCCGCTCTGTTGTTGCGGGTGTCTTTTAAGGCCACGCCCCTTTGTTCAAAGTGTGAAGAAAGACATCGGCTCTGTAAACACACGTTCATAATGTTCATAACCTCAGTCATAACAGCCCTTCATACATAAACACACCGTCACCAGAGAGCAGAACGAGTCAACTGTAGATGATCCTGTGAGGGAAATATGAAATACATGAATATTACATTACATTCAGGTGTTTGACTCTAAACTACCAATACTGGACCAGATGTTTATCAGCGTCTGTTGAAGCAGCACTAGATGTCGCCAAAGATACAACGTTTAAATACTACACAGAAGTACTACGAGTAAAGGTACTCTTCAGAGTAGAATTACAGATACACTATGTCATAGGATCCTAATTAGAAATATGAATTAACGTGAAACGTTTCAGTGGTGACATCTGTGTCTTCTATTGTCTTCTGGTAAAGACTTCATGGTTCTGTACTATTCAAGTATTCATCTTCACATAGTAGATGTGAAGTATAACGTCTCTCTAAAATGTAGTATGCGTGAAGTACTTCTTCACAAATAATAAATAAAACACATTTACTCTGTGGGTCAAACCGTTAACAGTCCAGGTCCATGTGGGACGGTCACCAGAACCAGAACCAAGCAGACTATAAGCCACCGATCACAATGGAGCAAACACCACGGCCCCAGATAAACGAGGAGACACACACACACACACACACACACACACACACACACACTCTCACACACACTCACACACACACACACACACACACACACACACACACACACTCACACACACACACACACACACACACACACACACACACACACACACACACTCTACCTCCAGGCCTTTGCGCCGCTGCGACGCTCGCGGGGTTAAAATAAACGTTGCTGCTGAACCACATTGTGGCCTCCCTCCTCCTCCTCCTCCTCCTCCCTCCTCTCTCCAGATCCTTTATTCACAGGCGCGTAATTGGTAGTCAATTTGAGCCCCCCCCCGCCCGTTGTGGGCACATTGTGCTCTGACAGAGTGCGGAAGATTAATGGCTACGAGCAGCAGAGGGAGGCTCGCCTCAGCAAGCATGAGCGC